>NC_134486.1:174818584-175078584 GCF_040206685.1 Ascaphus truei | reverse complement strand
ATTTCAAACTCTTCATTTGTTGTTGCAGATGTTATTTGTTTATAAGACCTTGATGTATTTTGGCATAATTTACAGCCTCTGCATGTCAGACACTTATAGAAGCCATTTGTTATACTTACAGGTTTAATGCATTCTTTTTTCAAACAGCTGGGAGCTAATCTCTGTTTGAGGTTAGGGGCCTTGGTGAAAATAATTTCGGGTTTAGTTGGTAAAATCCCTTGTAAAATAGGGTCTTTTTGGAGAATATTCCAATGCTTTTGGAATATCTTCCTAATATGTTTGGAGGAGCTCGTAAATTGTGTAACGAATGGCACAGATATTTTGCCTTCCTCACCTCTATTTTCCTTGATTTCTTTTGATTTGTAAGTTAACAAGTCTTTACGCTCCATCTGTTTGACTCTGCTAAAGGCCTCATCTACAACTTCTTTCTTGTATTTTCTATCAATAAACTTTTCCATTAGATCATTTGCTTGTTCCTGGAAAACGTTATCCTGAGTACAGTTTCGTTTTACTCTTTGTAGTTGGCCCAGGGGGATGTTATTTATCCACCTATCTAGATGACCACTATCCCCCATCAAGAAATTATGGCAGTCCACCTCTTTTACAAACGTTTTGGTTTCTAAAACCCCATTCAACACATATAACTGTAAATCTAAAAAGTCGATGGTCGTTTGACTATATTTATATGTGAACTTCAGGTTGTAGGGATTGTTGTTAAGTGTGGTTAGAAATAGCTGTAGTCTCTCCAAGCTCCCGTCCCATACAAACAGAATATCGTCAATGTATCTCTGCCAGGACACCAGACTTGCCCCAAACTCATGGTTGGACCAGATGTATTCGTCTTCCCACATGCCCATAAAAATGTTGGCGTAGTTTGGGGCAAATCTGGTGCCCATAGCAGTGCCCCTGATTTGCAAATAGTACTTGTCGTCATACCAAAAGTAATTATGGCTAAGTATATGTCGAATACAGTCTACAATGAATCTGGTTTGTATTGGGTCTAATTCCCCATTTCGAAGAAGGGTATCCCTAACTGCGTTACATCCTTGTGTGTGATCTATCACTGTGTACAATGTGCACACATCACATGTAACCAATGATAATATGATAATAAATGATAATGATTAGGATTTAATAGGCTGCAATGCTTCGCGTGTCTACCAGATGGCATAAATTCATGAATTGTAATGCAGTATATATATATATATACTGTGCAGTATTGCAGCAGGCGGGAATAAAATGCTTCAATCCCTGGCTGGAAAATAACCCAATGCACTCGGGCAGAAAACAGTCACAAACCTCAATACACCCGGGTATACCCGAATTCGTGGGACTAGCCGAGCTCGAATAAAGTGTGTCGCCAGTGTTATATAGAGAATAAGATAAGACTGCCTATGCATAGTAAAACTTGGTTGCACGCACTGTATGGTATGTTTCTTGCCCAGGGCAATCTTACATAACGGGGATCCTGGGCAAGTGGAGGCGCTGCGCTAGAACCGTTACCCCAGGCTCCCAGCTAGCGGAGGCTCAGATCTCCTGGAGCCGCAGGTTGTGTACAGTACCAGTAGTCCCTTAGGAAGGCGTCAGAAAAAGGGCTACAAAACCATCATTGATTAAACAGATAAGTAGCTACCTGTATGCATGAATTCAATGGGCCTGGAGAAAAGTAAAACGTGCTTTTTTTTAACAGGATACTTACTTTAAGATTAGTTTAATTTTTCTAAGTTAGTGGAATATACTCATGTTTTTTTACCTGCCACGTGGGACTGCCCCTTTAAATCAAGATAAATACCCAAAGATGAAAATTCACATTTTGATATTATTTCACATTAAAAAAAAAAATAGATATGTTGCAGGTGCTATTCTGTGTACGAGACTGCATACAGTTGTCTTTACTTGCAGGTACTTTGTGTTGTGTAACTTTGAGTGCACCTCAGTACTACCTTGGCTCACGTTCAATTTATGAAACAGAGCGTATGCCCCAACCACACCGGCCACTTCCAGCAATATAATGCCTTTCAAGATCTTCTTGGCGACGGGTTCCATGCTGACGACCAACCTGGAATCTGATAACAGGGGGGGGGGGTGTTGTGCTTAAACTGTAGTTTGATTTACTTAAAAATGTATATTATGAATAAAGTACAACCTTTTAAGAAAAAACATACTGTACACTAAATTATCGATGTATGCATAAAATACAATTACGATACACCTTTGGCACATTCTGTGTAAGCGATTTTAAAACGTAACTTAATAGTGGTCTTAAGGTTTATTTTAAAGCGGTAGTCCATCTACATTTTCACGACACCACTCATCATTATTCAAATAACTTACATCTGCTGCAGTCTAATAACCCCCTGTACGTTTATACTAAATAGAAATAAAAACTGGACAGACGGGAAGGGGCACAGGTTGATTTATCTTGAAATGTAGGTTTCTAACCACTAATCTACATTGTAATACCCTAAAAACAGGGACTTAATATGTTATATTAGTATATTCTACCATCATATATTGCTTTCTAAGAAGTTATCTTGACATCACTGATTTGCTTCTTATATACTCCTGTGCTGCATTTGCACCATGTGAGTAAATGATTAATATGCACACTAATTATTCTGCAGTTATGTAATACTGTACAACAGCAGAAGATGGACACAATATAATTAGAATAAGTGCTGAAACTTTGAACTTTCCTTAGAACCGGATAACACCCTAATTCCTTATATAGCAAATGCATTCTAGTTTTTTTTCCCGTTTCCAAGTTTGTTGTACAGTAGATTGTTGTCATGCTATCATCTGATCATGGGAATGTTTATCAAGATTAATCCATTTTCTTCAGCCATTACAACTCCCCAAACCACTCACTAAAGGTGCCAGCAAAGTGAAAACAGAGTAAAAATGATAGACATTTTTGCAGGACTTAATTTGAGTCATGCTTCATTTTGCAAGTCTTCATACATACTGCATCACCCATTGTGTTCTAGTACCCATTACTAAAATGAATAAAACAAGGAATTTGGAAAACTACATTTAATAGCACAGCACTATTTTGATGTTGTGTACATGAATTGGCTGTTCACAAATCCCAATTGCAGACCAATGGGCTAGATTAAATCTTTGCTCTCAATGTAGTCGTATACCTGGATATTTTTGGTAAAAAGCCCTTTTTTAAAGTAGAAAGACATTCAACCCTTTTATGTATACTTGGCCAAGCCTCGTATGGTGCAAAATGTATTATAACTGATATATGTAGATTTATAACACAAACTATGCAATATTCTGTAAAAGTCAAAATACAGTAGACACTTTAAATCTCTGCAGACTTCACAATCTAATTTTGATTCCTCGAAGCAAAGGGGGGGTGGGGGAGGGGAGACCTCAGCCTGAGGAATATTTCTCTAGCCGCTGATGCGAGGTACCGTACCCAAGTCTATACATATGGAGGTAACACACTGGAATTACCCAAAACAAAAAGTAAGATGTAAGGGTCACTCAGATAACTCACACATTGAAAATTTGAGAGGATGTGTATATAAACCAATCACTTCATGCAACAAAAATCTCAATTACATTCATATTTTGTGAATGTTTGGTGTCTAAAAGAAAGAAATCCCAAATAATTTTTTTTAAATCAAAAATAGATAAAAGGAGGGAGAAAGAGAGCAACATTATTTTTAAACTATTGTCAATTGGAGGAGCGGCTAAGTGAGTAAAGACACTGACTGGCACAGAGTTTGAAGCAGGGGAACCTGTTCCCTGTCCCCCTGATGAAGTGTGACACGAAACGCATAGGATAGCCATTGCATGCTGGGTAATTACGTGACAACGCTATACGCCTAGCACTGCCTACATGAGTGCAGGGATCACTACACGTGGACGCCAGTTTAGAACTTCCCCTAAGCACACGCCAACTGCGATCCAGAGGGGGATATTGCCTGGACTACGGACCTTCCGTTTGAGTGATATACCCATTCTGTGTACTTGGATCCATATGATTCCACTTTTATCGTAAGTTGTGTACTTGTTATTTTAATATGAATTTATAAATGTACTTATGCACTTTCAGTTATTCTTTTCCTTCTTCTCTGCGCCCCCATTCTTTTTGTTATATGTGTGTGAGTCCTCTCAAGCCTCGCTGATCACGGGAGACGGGGAGCAGCATTAAAGAGGGATCTCCAGGGAGACATTTGACAGCCAGCGCGCACTAAAACTCTTTACTCGTGTCGGCTCCCTGTGACCTTGGGCAAGTCACCTTATCTCCCCTGTGCCTCAAGCACCAAAAACATAAGATAGTAAACTCCATGGGACAGGGACCTGTGCCTGCAAAATGTCTCTGTAAAGCGCTACGTAAAACTAGCAGCGCTATACAAGAACATATTATTAATTGGACTTATTCCCAAACTGCACTTAAAAAGTTATTTCTTAATACTAAGGCCCAGTCAACAACAAATTTGCTTTGAACAGAAAAAAAAAACCTTTATAGTAGTAACGATTTCCCCACTCTGTGCTCATAAAACTGATTGTCACTGATCAGTTCATTATTGGCATACCATATTAGGCCAAGTACTTAATCCCTCAACCGTCACTGTAGAGTTGGGCGTTATACTGATATGATAGTAATATTGCAATAATAAAAAAAATGACGATGTCGATATGTACATTTTTTATTACTGCTGTATCAGTCAGCCATAGTAATTGTTGACATTTTAAGGTAAGCTAGTAATATGCAGTTTCAGACGAGGCATCTTCAAAGAAGGCAGAGCCGCCAAGTAAACCAGGATCTTTGGACCCCTATATTTCACCCAACCCTCAAATGCAGTGATACACCCCTGGAGGATCGCTTTGCCCAGTGTTTGCGCTCTGCCTCTTACTCACTTCCCCACCCATCTCTAATGTTCAAGGACAGGGGGAAGTGTGACTTATTTTAAAATGAAATTGATAAAAAAAAAAAAAACCATTTAATCTGTAATAAATGTTAAGAGCCAATGCCTTCTACATTTCCCCTTTTATACATTATAGATCCCCCCCCCCCCAATAATTAAGAGTTGATATATTTTTCTATTGTACATATATGGATCACATTTGTTTTATACCAATTATTGTAGTTTTTTATATTTCCAAACCCTAGTTCACTGGATGTGCCTTATTTATTTTAGATAATAAAACATCATAAAAGGTAGTTATGGCATGGTACTTATATTTTGTCTGGGAGAATCTTTAATACAGAAATGCCTCCCTTAGACTTGTCTCTATGTGGTAGCCTAATGAAGAGCTCCTAGACAACTACTTAGTTTGATGATAGTCATGTACATAATCCACCAGTACTGTTTATACTCCATATACCTCTGCCATCTGTTAAAAATATCCCTTAATTCAAAGCATGGGTTGATCCTTCTCTTAAGAAAAGCCTCTCTATTTCTGTTGTCAGTGGTGTTTTTGTAGGGAAATAAGTTGCCAGAAACCTGAGGGGGGGGGGGGGTGAACAGATCTAAGCCTACAGTAACTAAATTAGCTTTAATATAGAAATATCTGAGAGGCTCATTTGTATTTCTTTCATCCCCCTTCCAAATAATTGTACAAATCACTGTAGTTTCTGGTTAGCTGCTTACATAAGGCGATGGCGCTCACTTCCCTTGAAAACCCAGCCCTGTTATCAAGGTCAACTTAAAATACAGAATGCCACCATGCTGCAGGTTACAGAAACACTTTCAGCCGGTGCATGGGTCTTGCTGGGTTACTAGAGATAGCACAGTATCTGCTGCGCACGTGCCGAGGATTGCTATACACTGCGGTTATGTTTCCCTCGTGGGAGGGCTGCTTTTTATGGACTGCCTTAATAAAGCAAACCCGTTGCCATCAGGTCAATGTCACCCCCTCCACTTATCTCCTACAGATAACACGTGTCCTTATAATGTGCCGTATAACACACTACTGCTCTCCCCAACACAACAACTGCAGCAGCGTCACACTGCGCGGGGCTTTATATAACCTCACCCCGCCCCTCCTTCCACGTGACCCCGTGTTCTTACCACGCGGAGACGACGGCAGCAGTTATAGTCAAGTATGTCAGCGAGGTGACGTCTGCAACGTACGATATCTGACGCGTGACCGCACCGAACGTGCCCTCGCTGCTACTGGCAAACAACTCTCTCGCCATCATTGTTACTGGCAAAACAATTCTCCCGCCATCACTGTTACTGGCAAAACAACTCTCCCGTCATCACTGTTTCTGGCAAAATAAGACGTTGCCCGCCGCGCCTCAAGAAGTGAGTTGACATGAAAGATCCATATGCTGAGATAACCGTGTATTCGTGTCTATAGTACAGATTGTGTTTAAAACGATACACTGTAAATACATATTTATTGGTGTTAAAAATCTCAGTGTCAGTGGTGCAAACTACTGTATTGTCACATCTAGTGTGGGGTTTTATATTATTGATTTATTGCCGGGGAGCGAGGCTGTCAGGGGCACAGTTGACCGTATGCAAGATGGCTACCGCAAACGTGATTGTGTCAACGCGCGGCCGAGGACCAGCAGCCGGTTTTGCTTGTCGCGCTCATGACGCGTTTTTGTTTGTCGCGCTCACGACGTGTGGTGAAGGGAGAGAAGAAGCTTCCTGGAAGAGGAATCCGCAGAGGCATCTGACAGCAGCTGTATAACCAGAGAGGGCTAATGTGAGATGGATGTATCCACCCATCCTGGGGAAGGGGAATAAGGGATGTGTGTATATATCCTGGGGAGTGATAAAAAAAAAAAGTGGATGCATATATCCTTGGGAGGGGAAATAAGAGGGGTATATATCCTGAGGTTTGGGAGATAAGGGGCTGTATATCCTGGGGAGGGATAATAATGGGGGAGAGTGTAACCTGGAAGGGTAATAAAGGAGGGTGCATAATCTGGGGAGGATTTAGAGAGATGCAAATACCCAGGGGAGTGGTAGCAGGGGCTCTTATATCCATTACAAATCATTAGCGGGTGTCTGACCAGGAGAGAGCAGTAAGACATTGTGTGTAAATAGGTGCTAACTTGTTTGTCTTCCTCAGGCATCAGGGATCTGAGGTGGACAAAGCATCAGAGCAGGAATTGAGCTGGCTCACAGCTTGCTGCTGAAGGAAGATGCCTTGGTGCAGATCACAGAGGCTAAGAAGTCTGTCTTCATCTTTGAATGGTTGCGGTTCCTGGACAAAGAACTTACCGCTGCAAACAGGGTAGGTTTCTTGATTACCATTTTATAAACTGTCACCCATTCTGTCAATGCATTTAATTAATACACCAAGAAGTCTGTGTTCAGCATTCATTACATGTTTTATGTGGAAATCAGTTGTATTTCCTTTGAATAATTACATAACTAGTATTCTATCGAAAAAGTGCTTAAAGGGCAATCCTAGATAAGGACAAAGAGAGATAACCGGTTAAATGTAACACAAGTACAGTATGTGTATATTTGTTGCTGGACATACTGTATTTCCATGGTAACCAAATGCTCTGGTGTGTTTTAGGGATAAGACCCATTGTGAGCTCCACCTACAAGCAAATTGCTGACCCACTCTTTATTTTATTTTTTTTGCATGTAAACTGTAACGAAGGCAAAAAAGGTAAGAAACTTCCAAAAACATTTGAATGGCAGTTACAGCCAGAAAGAGAGTGATACTCTGTATCGCGCTTTGATAAATCATATAAATAATCGAAACCAAAAATAATATGCACAGTCAAATGAAACACATTACAGAAAAGTCCTATAGCAAAAAGCCATGAGGTAGAATGTCAGTGTCGGCTACTTTTTCGTTATGGAAGTTTTCTTGTTTATATTGCTATCCTAGTGACTTCATTACAGCTATTGTATTGAGGATTAGGTTCTGCAAGAAAAATAGCACCACTATTGTATTGTATGTCTTTATTTATATAGCGCCATTAATGTACATAGCGCTATTGGGAATATATATGTCGCTGTGCAACGCAGCTGTTCTATTTAAGAACTAATTATGCTATCGTTATTAGCCAAACAGATAAAGGTGGGTGACAGTAGCACCAGTGTTGATCAAAAGAATGATCAGAAAGAATCCCCTTATAAATAGCACTCAATTGTCATATATATTATTTCGAGTGGACACAAATGGTCCTGCTGGAAATTACAACAATAGATTTGTTGTAATTTACAGCAGGACCATTTGTGTCCACTCTAAATAATATATATGACAATTGAGTGCTATATATAAGGGGATTCTTTCTGATCATTCTTTTGATCAACACTGGTACTACTGTATAAATACCCTTGTAGCACCTGTCATTCACTCCTGTGCATATATTAATAATGGTGACTGCGGTCTCATTCACGTATCAAAGGTGGGTGACAATAATAACTTTATTTCATATAGCCCTTTTCTTCTAAACACAAAGCACTTCACAATTACAGTATAGTGCACAGTATGCAGCATTGTATATAGCCCTGAAGAGCTTTTCAATTTGTTTTTAGTTTGAGGCACAGCAAGATAAAGTGATTTGTGCAAGGTCACGAAGAGCTGACACCGGGATTTGAACCCCTGCTCAGTTTCCATTTTCAAACTCTGTGTCGTTATCAAAGTCAGTGTCTTTACTCACTGAGCCACTGTATCAAGCCATTACGTAGGACCTGGTGATAATAGAAAGATGCACATTATTCATAGGAACCTCAGTCATGTTTTTCATTGAGTCATCATGATTAATAATTTGTTTCACTTTTTTGCTGCCCTGTAGGACGGCTCCTTGAATGCCTCAGCCCTGGTCTCTGCAGCTTTGGACTTGCCCTAGCAACTCCTGAGCCAAGTAGTGTTCCTCAAATATTTTTTGTAAGCACTTTTTACATGGTAGATTTGTGGCTGCAAGGCTCAACAATGATCCTATCCTTGTGTTTTATTTACTTCTGGAAAATTATATTTAATTGAAAAGTAAGAGTATTTAAAAAAATGAGGCGGTAATTATTTAGGTCAACAGGTCAGTTTTTTTTTTTTTTTTATAAAAATGTTTTACCAGGTAGGAACCTCGTTTTCAGGTTTGTCCTTGGCATAGAGTTATTACAATATATGGTTACATTACAAGAACAGAAGTTATACATTTCATGGACCGAGTTGGAAAATTGGGTAGAGGGGATAAAAGGGCTGTTGAGTTTCAGATTGAAATAAGAACCTTTAATATCAGCAAACAGCTCACACCCTTTGACTGTCCAACGGCTGCGCCAAAGTCTGTCAGCCTTTGGGGCGACACAGATGTACACTGAAATGGTTCAGATTGAATGCAGCTGTGAATTCAAAGGCCTTTGCCCTCTTGGCTCATTAACATTCCATTGGGTAGAGTTGATGTTCCACATAGTACAAGCAAATGTTAATCCTTGGCACGCTGGTTCTGTGCAGATGGGAGCAGGTCTGGGAGAACCCCATCAGGCGCCCGCTTTTGGGGCGGCGCTGATGTACACAGAAAAAGTTGCAAAGAAGTAATATGTATTGCCTGCACAGAAACACTGGTCTGTGAAGTTTTGAGCACCATAGTGTAACGGTGAAGGGGTTAACCAAGCTCACTAATAAAGGTTCAGCCCACTTGCTTACCCCTGATCCGTGAGTTGAGGTCCTAGAGTGTCAGCTCTTGGACCCAGATGTCCTAAATGCATTACTGTGACTGGGTGCAAATTATGCGACAATAAAGAATCATGTGTGTTTTGCCTTTCCTGGGATGCTGGGATCGGGAGGTTTCTAGGCTGTAAGTTTCAGAGCTGGTTTGTCGGAGAAATTCTTCACAGAATGTGGCTATGTATCGGGGTTCCAGAGTTATGGGATACCCCAGGAATTGGATCCGGGAATCGAGTGAGATTCTCGGATACAGCCAAGCACATTGCTCCGGGCAAACCCTGACTCTGAAAACGCTATTGTGACTCACCGCCAGGATTCCTGCTGCAGCATCTTCCAGACAAGGTAAACGGGCATGAAGGGGCTAATGTATACCTACGGTCACCCATGGGGTCCCTAGTGTAAAGAGTGGTACCCAGATACATGCCCAGGTACCCTGGACCTAGTATTGCGGTTCAGGGGGCACTCCAGGTAAGTGATAAAGTTGAGAGTGGTTCGTGTGTGTAAAAGTTTTACAAGTTATTTTTCTAAAGTGTGCCAAGTATGAGGCTAGTGAGGGTAGGTGCTATATACACTCACTCCATCCCTGACACCAGAACAGAGACTTATATATTTTACCACACATAAGACACAGTATATTTTATTAAAGGATTATATTTAATAGGTATATGTACTGGTAACCTGTAAATGAACTGTGGGATTTCCAAGTCATGGCTTCCGAGCAGACCAGATGGCTACCACGCTTGGTGCCTATGGGTCTGTGAGAAGTCAGGACTTGAAAGTCTCAGGGATGCCAAGGTGTTAGAACAGGAGGGGTACTGCAGTTCTGCTTGAGTACCCGCCTCCTGGGCTAACACGGGGCTATCCGACCACCGTTTGCCAGAACCCATACTCTGTGGAGCCTGGACAGCGGGTGGGCTCAGTATGCAAAAAGGCAGAGGTGCCAGGTTGGCGCATGCCCCTTGACAGACTGAGAAAGGTGCCCACCCAGCTTTACAATACTGGCAAATCGGTGATTGGCTGGCAGGAGAATTCCCACGCTTTGATAGGCTGCAGATGTTAGTGAGGGAGACACTGAAACCCATAAAGGGACTTGCAGCCAATCAGGAGCGCAGATTCCAAGTGCCAAACCAACAGCGGCAAATTCAAAGATGCTCTCTACTGAATAGACTCGAGCCGGCTTTAAAGATTTTCAACTCAGAAAAGTTTCTAAGTCCCGCTTTTTGAGAACGTAGCGGTCGCAGTTGGCATTGCGCCGAGATCAGTTCCAGGACTTTCGTGAGTACCTACCGGTCAAGGAAAAGGGTTCCTACAGAGGTCATTTTTGGGAATTTCATTCTTAGGATAGATGTATTCGTTAGCCCTGTTCCCAGTAAGTGTGTTAACGTTGTAAATTGTGTTACATTGTGTGTATGTCTTTTCCTGAAATAAATTACAATTTCTTTTACCTCCTTGCTTTGTTCAATCAATGATCCCGTCATAAAAAGGTGTTAATAAACCTGGTCTCCCGTGACACATAGTAGTGCTGCCCATAGATTCTTAATTCTCATTATACAATAATGCATTTAGTTGACTGAAGTCACATCATATCTTATTATATATTTGTGAAAGCACTGTATGCCTGTCTGCATCTCCTGTGTCCCTAGGGGAAATCTCATTGGTCCCTTGGGCCGCCCGCCCCCGCACACCTCTCATTGGCCTGAGGCAGAGTGACGACACACACACACACATCTCCCGCTCTCTTACCCGCCGGTCCCGGAGGCTCCACCTCTTCCTCCCCGAACATCAGCCTACAACTCATCGTGACCCGCGCGCACCTCCTCCTCTCCCCGTGTCTCCCCGTTTCCCGCGCTTTTACCCCCCCCCCCCCACCAGTCAGCGGGGGAGCGGAGCGAGCTCCCGGGACACCCCCCACAGCTCTCAAGCACGCGCCGCGCGCCGCGCGCCCCACGCTCTCCTCCCCGGGATGCCATGCGCACACCTCCTCTCCCCGTGTCTCCCTGTTTCCCGCGCTTTCACCACCCCCCCCCCCCCCCGGGGCCGCTACAGTCAGCGGGGGAGCGGATCGAGCACCCGGGACACCCCCCATGGCTTTCAATTGTGTGCACGCGCTGCGCGCCCCCGCGCTCTCCTCCTCCCAGGGATGCCGCTGTGTCCTCTCCCCGCACTCTCCGCACTGTGACCCGCCTCCTGTACTGGCTGCACGGGTTCCCACACCTGCAGCTCTCCCTGAGGCCCAGGGGCAGCGACTTCAACCCCACGGACAGCGGCTACCGGCAGGTCAGTGCCACCCGCGGCCTGTGTGCAGGGGGTGTGTAAGTGCCACGGCCTTTGTACAGGACGTGACTGGGTCTGTCCTTAGCCTGGTAGTGGGTGCAGCTCTGTGTGGGACAAGGTGCAGCCTGTGGCTGTGAAGTTCCCTGTGTCAGTGGGTGCAGCCTGTGGCTGTGATGCCCCCCCTGTCCATTGCCGCCCCTCCCTGCCCTTTGCCCCCCTGCCCCTCCCTGCCCTTTGCCCCCCTGACCTTTGCCCTCCACGCCCCTTGGCCCCTTCCACGCCCCTCCCCCCGCCCTTCCACGCCCCTCACCCCCCCTACCCTTCCACACCCCCTCCCCCCCCCCCCGCCCTTCCACTCCATGCCCCCTGCCCTTCCACACCTGGGCAACGCCGGGTATATCAGCTAGTATCTTCTATATTTCCTTCTGATTCTAACATTCTAATACATTATATGTGTGTTATCTCTTTGGAAACAGTTAAATCCCATGTAACCAACCACAATCGTTTTTGAAAACACTTTTTAACCATTTTAAATTTGCATCCTTAAATACATGTAACAATGCTAAAAGCTAAGATCTGGCTACTTTTGTTGCATTTGAAGTTAGTTACAAATTGTATGTCTTAAGGCGTTCTGAATGAGTGTGAGTTTTCCAATGAAGTATTTAATTTACCCATAGCCCTCACTGTCCTTATCAGAGAGCCAACAAAGATAAGGAGAGGGGCAAGAGGAGAGTTTTGTGTGGACAAATGCATGTTGGAAACAGTGATAAACACAGAAGGTAGTAACTAGAGGCAATATAACACCTCCTGAGTCGCAGCTCATGTTTCCAAACAAACTGTAAAAAAAATGTCTTTATAAATACTTATAGATGTCAGATTGTGGTTTCAAGTAATCGATCACCCAGATGTAACCCCTTAACCATGTCACTGCCATCAATACACTTGGTTCCTACTGAGGACTTGACCCTTTAAATGTCATCCAGCTTGGAGTGCTGAATACCACCCATATTTTATTTCTTGATGGCACAATGACTAGCACAAATACATTAACTGCTTTTTTTTTACTGCAAACAAGGCAGCACAATTGATTGCATTTCACTTAATGGACAAAGCTAAATATTGTCCCCGAAGCCTTTCACATGACATTTGTTTCTCAATTTATGTATACCAATTTAGTGAAAGGGATTTATTGCTTGGCAATGCTTTATTCAATGTGTATATTTAGAACATGGAATCTCTCACTTACCAATATTTTGCTTATTCTCTGGCAATGAAGGGTTAAGGCGCTGTTCAGTAAACTGGTGAGCTGTGGGTCTGCTCCTTGTGACCGTGGGCAAGGCTGTTCGACCTTTTTGTGTTTCAGGAACTAATGTGTAGATTGCAAACTTCTTGTATTGTGCTGCATACACGAGATGTAAACTAAATAAAAGTACATTCCTATCACAGACGGACATCAAAGACAACCAGAAGAAGCTCGTGGAACAGGTCACCGGTCTCATAAGCAGCTCCCCAGGACCGCCCACTCGCAAACTATTAGCCAAGAACCTTGCCACACTACAGCATTGGAGACACTTTCACTGTCTTCCAAATCCTGGACAAGTGCAATGAAATGATCAAGAGTAAAGACGACACTGCTGCCTATCTACCAACTAAACTGTAAGTTTGAAGGCTGCAGTAGGGTGACCATCTGTTTTGTACATACTGAAAATAAATGGGATGGGGGGAAGAGGGGATGTAACCTCAAGCTACTGTCTAAGAGACGATGCCAGGGGTAAAGAAATCAGGTAACAAAAACTACGCTTGCCTAGGCAAGAAAGGACCCCTTTTAAACAAGCACTCGTGTGGTAATGAACTTAAATGAATAAAATGACCTTTATTAATATATAAGGGTAAAATGAATGAAGGAATAGACACACAAAACTATTAAAAAGAATATTAAACTAAATACCTCCCAGTCCAGTGTACCAGACTGGTTGCAATATGGATATGAGGGACCTTGTAATAACTGGCACATGCAAAGATAGATGAGGCACTTGTGCCTCAGTGTGGTATATATGTTGGAACCAGTCTCATGTCTGTCAATGATGTACCGGACAGACAGCTGTATATATAACCACAACTGATTGAATGGTTACTCTAAGAGAGTACACGGTGGAGTTAGTAGTGAGTGATCAGTGCACAGTATCTCAAACTCACATACTAAATATTTCCAGAGGTTGGTATACCTAGAAATAGTACTCAAATCTTAAGGGTAAACAAAATAAATGAAATAAAAAGGTCCTTAAAGGCGACGCAGGGTATTAAAAATGAACACTAAAGCTACTGTGTAGCTAGGGAAAAGAGGCTTCAAAGTGGGAGCCTTAGACACCCTAATGGGTTAAGTATACACAAGGTCTCCCACAAGGCGCACTAACAGTATCTAGTTAGTGCCATAGATAGCCTAAGCCTATGTGGAAGCAGTGAAACAAATGTATAATACAAGCTAAACTGTAAGCTGCTTCTCAGGATCCTCTGTGGAAACAGCACAAATAGTACAGTAGGGATAAGCAGGTACCTGGGTATATTGCTAATAGTAACCTGGGTATATTGTAATAGTGACCTATGTATAGGGTATGTGTATATATAATTAGTGTCACCCAGGTTGCTCAGGGAAGTGGACACAGTTCAAAGGGTATCAGGCAATCAGACTTATCAGTTGACCTGAATATATACACTATTCCACATTTAATGTAATGGAGATCTATACAGGTCGCTGGGTATATACTGTGCATATGTGCATTGTGGGTGCAGCGTATATGGTCTCCAATACACTCAAACATGTAAAAGTACCAAGATAGATAGTACCTGAGTGGATGAGTATGTGTTCAAACACGATAACCCTAAAAAAACATTCAGGCCCACACCCAATGATTCCAGCACTGATTGGGACACTTCCAACGATGAGGGCGAATTAGAACTTAGACATACAGGAGTTGAAGGTGGGCAAAACTCTTTTTTAGGCAAGGATACAGACAGTGTAATTCCTTTTCCAAATCCAAGACACGAAGGGGTAAGAGGAGTAGATCTTCAAGACAGAGACCAATGGGGTTTCAGGGGTCAAGGAGGGAGGAGGCGGTCGAGAAGGAGGCGCAGGTATTGACAACATCACAGGAGGAGAATAGTCAAGTGATTAACTTGTCTCAATTAGCCCTTGACGAATTCCACTTGAAAGCTCTCTCAAAAGGCTTGTCATTTTCCCCTTCATCCGACCGTAACATCTTTGAATGGGTGAAGGACGTTAACCTTTTTGGGCGTAATTTATTGTTACATAAGTTCTTTAAACGGAGAGAGGACTTTATTAATAAGAACCTAAGCCTACCTGACTTAGACCAACTTGACCGTGAGAACCTTCTCAACCTGGCCTCACTTGAAGAAGAGTCCAATAGACCTATTGGTGAGGGGCCATTCACAGATCTCAAACCCAGAGCCACGTTTATTCCTCCATTAGGAATTTGTCCCAATGTGGAGGTATTTACCAAGTTGGTGGTTACCGACTTGGAAAATATTAGATATGCTACCAACACTGGTAACCTTAGTGCTCAGGAAAGAAAGGCCTTGGATGATCTACGTTCAAACTCGTCAATAGTCATCAAATCCTCTGATAAGGGGGGAACATTGTGATTATGGGAAGAGAGGAGAATACTGTATCAAAGAAAACCTGAGGCTCCTATCCGACCGAACCTGCTACGAGGTCCTGAGTAAGGACCCAACTATTCAGTACAATCAGGAATTACTCACCATCCTCAATACAGGCTTAGCAGATAAAGTGATCAACAAGCGTGAATTGAATGGCATGTACACTAAGGTCCCTAAAATAGCCACATTCTATAGCCTCCCAAAAATCCACAAGTTTACGAGGCCACCACCGGGACGACCAATTGTCTCCGGGATTAACAACTTGAGTGAACAGGCAAGTGTCTATTTGGATAAAGTACTGAGACCGTTCGTGGTAGCACTTCCGTCCTATTTGAGAGATACCACAGATATTCTCACACGAATTGATGATATTGTGGTTGATAATGAAACACTCATTAGCATGGACGTTGAGGCCTTATATACGAGCATCATACACGAACATGGCATAAATGCCACACTGTACTTTCTGAAAACCAGGGGCCTATTGTACAATAACCATAACAAATTCATTGAACAACTGCTTTGGTTTGTACTGACGAAGAACTACTTTCTGTTTAACAACAAACTCTACCACCAGGTACAGGGGACTGCAATGGGGACGACTTGTGCCCCCTCATATGCGAACCTGTACCTGGGGTGGTGGGAGGCAGAAATAGTGTTCTCTGAAGAAAATGATATCTACACTACCCATATTATTTTATGGGCAAGATACATTGATGATATCATTATTCTCTGGAAGGGACCTCGTACACTGTTTGTTGACTTCATCAACAAACTTAACTGTAATTCCCTTAACCTTCGACTCACTTACGATATAGGGCCTGACAGCATAGTCTTCCTAGATCTTAAAATAACTTGTGCAACCAATGGTAGAATTGAGACTACAATTCATCGTAAAACCACCGCAACTAATAGTTTACTCCACGCTGATAGTCATCACCCTCAGAATCTCATAAATGGCATTCCAACTGGCCAATATTTGAGAGTTAAGAGAAATTGCTCGAATGATGAAGAATTTGAATCACAAGCACAATCTATGTGCCAATGCTTGCTCTCGAGAGGTTATAGTAAGAACAGCGTTAGGAAGGCTTATAATAGAGCCAAGCATACACACCGGGAATCTCTGCTGAATCCCAAACCCAAACCACGTGAGCAAAAAACAATTCGCCTCATTGGCACTTATAATAGACAATGGAAAACCATCTTTAACATTGTCAACAAACATTGGCATGTTCTCTTAGAGGACACGGATCTACGGGGAGTCTTGAAACCCAGACCAACTATGGTCAGCAGAAGATCTACTAACATCAGGGATCTTCTAGTCCATAGCCATCTTGAACCCATCACTTCAGGCACTTGGCTAGACAAAAGATCTCCGGGTAACTATAGGTGCAAGGGGTGCCGTGCATGTCAGTACGTTCAGGTCACCAAAACCTTTGGTAATTGGGATGATAGTAAAACCTTTAAAATACGGAATTTTGTGAACTGCAGAACTACTGGGGTGATCTACCAAGCAGTGTGCACATGCGGCAAGAAATATGTGGGGAAAACAAGTCGGCAGCTGAGACGTAGGGTCCTAGAACACATAGGGACCATACGCAATAAAACTGACACCCCACTTGCTAAACACGTTAACACTGCACATGGAGGTGACATTTCCAACTTACGTTTTAAGGGCATATACCAACTCCCAGAAACAATCAGAAGGGGGTGACTGGGACAGAGAACTCCTCAAAAACGAGGCAAAGTGGATTTATACCCTAGGAACTCTATCCGCAGGGTTTAAATAAGGGATTTATGTTTGCCGCATTTATTGGTTAGAATATTTTTTATACCTTATGCCACTTTTGACATCACGATAAGACCATATGTACTCATACTGCCAGGATCTGATAACCATGGGGTGTAAGTGTGATATTCACTTTGGCTCCAGCATTTGGGCTGTAACACCCCTTATTCACCATAGCCTATACTGTATCCACTCCATATCCCAGCATTATGTACTGGCACATTTACAGCTAGGTACTATCTCTCTGTTCCGTATCACCATGAGCCTCTTGGATGGCATATGTTTATAGATTTATTGATATATTTGTAAACATATTTACCCCTGATGGTATATGCCTCCATTCTACCATTTAGTGTCTATTGCATACAATCACTCGCTTATCCGTCTCGGCAACCCTTCATTTGCTGCCTTACTGTTCTGAATTTACTCAGGTTCTATCAGGAAGCCAGCCAGAACTTTCACACAAATAAATAGCAACACAAACACATGTTTTATTACTAACACATATACTTAACTTAGCGCCACTGTTGCCAAGGCTACGCTCGCCTATTTAAACGTTCGGCTACCATAGAGGCGGGGCCACCTTGAGAAAGCGTCAGTGCGACGCGAAACGGCCGTCGGTGGTGGCCACTCCTCTGTGACGTCAGCACATGTGTCAGTGCGGTGGCGTCTAGCGTAGCCCCGTGGCAGCCTTCACAGGGCTGAGCTATATCTAGGCTTGCTGCTATATGAGATATACTTCTCTCCACCCGGCTAGCTAACGTTCTGTGGTGTTCATGAATACACCACGCCGGGTGGAATCTCTGTAGATATAATCCGATTGATGCAGTGTTCATAACGCATTCTGGTCTCATCCACTCAGGTACTATCTATCTTGGTACTTTTACATGTTTGAGTGTATTGGAGACCATATCCGCTGCACCCACACTGCACATATGCACAGTATATACCCAGCGACCTGTATAGATCTCCATTACATTAAATGTGGAATAGTGTATATATTCAGGTCAACTGATAAGTCTGATTGCCTGATACCCTTTGAACTGTGTCCACTTCCCTGAGCAACCTGGGTGACACTACTTATATATACATACCCTATACATAGGTCACTATTACCAACTGGTTTTCGGGTATCTTTTTAAACACCTACTGACATATTAGCAATATACGCAGATACCTGCTTATCCCTACTGTACTATTTGTGCTGTTTCCACGGAGGACCCTGAGAAGCAGCTTACAGTTTAGCTTGTATTATACATTTGGTTCACTGCTTCCACATAGGCTTAGGCTATCTATGGCACTAACTAGATACTGTTAGTGCGCCTTGTGGGAGACCTTGTGTATACTTAACCCATTAGGGTGTCTAAGGCTCCCACTTTGAAGCCTCTTTTCCCTAGCTACACAGTAGCTTTAGTGTTCATTTTTAATACCCTGCGTCGCCTTTAAGGACCTTTTTATTTCATTTATTTTGTTTACCCTTAAGATTTGAGTACTATTTCTAGGTATACTCTGGAAATATTTAGTATGTGAGTTTGAGATACTGTGCACTGATCACTCACTACTAACTCCACCGTGTACTCTCTTAGAGTAACCATTCAATCAGTTGTGGTTATATATACAGCTGTCTGTCCGGTACATCATTGACAGACATGAGACTGGTTCCAACATATATACCACACTGAGGCACAAGCTATCCATCTATCTTTGCATGTGCCAGTTATTACAAGGTCCCTCATATCCATATTGCAACCAGTCTGGTACACTGGACTGGAAGGTATTTAGTTTAATATTCTTTTTAATAGTCTTGTACATACTGAAGCAGACTATTTAATCAGCCGCGGTCCTTCTCTGGCAACAATTTGTAACAAATGCATAACTGAATGCTAATTACAGACAAAACTGTTCTGCTGAGGTACTATCAGGGTCACCAGCATCTGTGTATATTTTATCTGTATCTATATATCCGGGTCACACACGGGACCATACATTAGCACTTATTCTAAACGCTTATTTTGATGTATGTACTTGAAATGGGTACTGATAGCTTCTGCCTCTTTCAGGGCCGCTGTTGCTTGTGTCGGAGCATTTTATGAGAAGATGGGTAGGATGCTGGGAAGCTCCTTTCCTGAAACCGTGAATAACCTCTTAAAGTCACTGAAAAGTGCTGAGGTAAGATGCACAATTAGATGGCCTTCTAAAAACTTCTCGAGTTTATGATCCCAGTTTCTACGAATATCTAGAGCACGGGTGGCCAACTCCATTCATCAATGGCCATCAACAGGCCAGGTTTTCAGGATATCCCTGCTTCAGCACAGGTGGCTGCCATTCTAACGGAGCAACTGATTGATCACTGATGTGATGAAGCTGGGATAGCCTGAAAACCTGACCTGTTGGTGAACATTGAGTATTGAAGTTGGCCACTCCTGCTCTAGAGCCTTGGTAAGAAGAAGTTAATGAAAATTGAACACAAAATCATATAAGCAGGGTGACGGGTCTCGATGCATGAATAATACAATTTATTTATGAAGCTTTCAACATTTCGGTCCTCCCTTAGGACATTTCTCAAGAGCAGTCATATCGTAACAGCTGTTTTTGGCTTTTTACAAGTACCTCTGATGTAGCTGGAGTACGCGGAACAGTCATGTGCTCATAGTCATCTTTCCAAAGATGCCATCACACTCCGTTATTGGTTAAGCAGTGATCTGAAACATATCTAACCTCTGGAAATCATCAGTCTAGTGAAGGTGTCTCCAGGATGGTGCGACTAAACTATGATCAACTCGACTGCATGCGGTTTTCAATGTAAAATATATATGTATGTATGTATGTATGTATGTATGTATGTATGTATGTATGTATATGTGATAAAAAATCACTGGCACTCCAATAGAAATTCAATAATGAATAGGTGCATGTCCCATATAAATAATAAAAGTATACATTACCGCATAGCAGCAAAAAGGAGACGGCACTCAGGTGAATGAAAAATGAATGTATTAAATACAGCACATAACTCCAAGTTATACTCCAAGTTATGTGCTGTATTTAATACATTCATTTTCATTCACCTGAGTGCTGTCTCCTTTTTGCTGCTATGCTGTAATGTGTGTATATATATATATATATATATATATATATATATATATATATATATATATATATATATATACTGGACACCTAACAAGCTCCTATTGAACCCCCCAAATAACCACACCATATATATAAGCATATGAGTGTCACAGAGGAGTGCTACTGAGCATGGCAATATATATTTAAAACCAGAGACAGAACATAAAACACAGACAAAGCTCAGTTTTAGCACATCTAGTGAAACACATACACGGTACATACATACATACATACATACATACATACATACATACATACATACATACACTGAAAATAACATCAAAATAGAGTTCCACATAAATTTGCTATATTCAGGTTGGTATAAAGTAGCTATTTTCTTTTATTTAAAACCTAGTGTTAAGTAACTTTTTTAATTTTTTTATTTATGATTTATAGTCGCTGCAATTATCTATCTTTACTTCCTTTTAGACAGAAGGGCGAATGCAACTGTATAAAGCTTAAGTTGTCCTACGTTATCTGGTATTGTGACTGTTCTCTTGTGCCGTTTAAGTCGCAGGGTCGCAGTGAAATCCTAATGAGTTTGCAGAAGGTCCTTGGCGGTCTCGGAGGGGCTGCATCTTCCAGCCACAAAGACATCTACAAGAACGCTCGTTCCCTTCTGACTGACAGGTCCATGGCTGTACGATGTGCTGTAGCCAAGGTGAGTAACCACTGTGTAATGTGAATAAGAACTGCATGAAGCTACAAAACAAATAATATACTGTGTAGACCAGTGGTTTTAAACCTTTTTTTGGTTGGAGAACCCCAGAATTCGATTTTGAAATTCTGAAGAACCCCAACCCTCGCCCCCATTCTCTCGTCGCTCCCGTCTCTCTCCCCCACCCCCTTACCCCTGTCTCTTTCCTCCGCCACACACTCTCCCCTCCCCCCTCACTCTACCCCTCTTGCACACACATACACTCCCCCACTCGCTTACACACACTCCCCCACTCGCTTACACATACACTCCCCCTCTCGCTTACACACAAACTCCTCCTCTCGCTTACACACACACAACTCCCCCTCTCGCTTACACACACACAAACTCCCCCTTTCGCTTACACACACACAAACTC
Organism: Ascaphus truei; assembly: GCF_040206685.1. NCBI lineage: Eukaryota > Metazoa > Chordata > Amphibia > Anura > Ascaphidae > Ascaphus > Ascaphus truei. The sequence goes on along the minus strand of NC_134486.1, from coordinate 175,057,038 downwards.
CCCCTCTCGCTTACACACACACAGACTCCCCCTCTCGCTTACACACACACAAACTCCCCCTCTCGCTTACACACACACAAACTCCCCCTCTCGCTTACACACACAACACAAACTCCCCCTCTCGCTTACACACACACAAACTCCCCCTCTCGCTTACACACACACAAACTCCCCCTCTCGCTTACACACACACACAAACTCCCCCACTCTCTTACTCTTACACACACAGTCCACCACTCTCTTACTCTTGCACACTCAGTCCACCACTCTCTTACACACACACACACTCCCCCACTCTTACACACACTCCCCCACGCTTACACACACATTCCCCTACTTGCTTACACACACATTCCCCCACTTGCTTACACACACATTCCCCCACTTGCTTACACACACATTCCCCCACTTGCTTACACACACATTCCCCCACTTGCTTACACACACATTCCCCCACTTGCTTACACACACATTCCCCCACTTGCTTACACACACACACACATTCCCCCACTTGCTTACACACACATTCCCCCACTTGCTTACACACACATTCCCCCACTTGCTTACACACACATTCCCCCACTTGCTTACACACACACACACATTCCCCCACTTGCTTACACACACACACACACATTCCCCCACTTGCTTACACACACACACACACACATTCCCCCACTTGCTTACACACACACACATTCCCCCATTTGCTTACACACACACACACACACACACACATTCCCTCACTTGCTTACACACACACATTCCCCCACTTGCTTACACACACACACTCCCCCATTCGCTTACATATACACACACTCCCCCATTCGCTTACATATACACACACACACACACCCCCACTCGCTTACACACACACTCCCCCACTCGCATACACACACTCCCCCACTCGCTTACACACACATACACACACAAACTCCCCCTCTCATCCTCTGTTGCTCGACTGCTAAAACTCTGACTCAGGCCCTCATTCTCTCCCGTATTGATTACTGTAACCTCCTGCTGTCCGGCCTTCCTGCCTCTCACCTGTCTCCCCTACAATCTATCCTAAATGCTGCTGCCAGAATCACTCTACTCTTTCCTAGATCTGTCTCAGCATCTCCCCTCCTGAAATCCCTCTCCTGGCTTCCAATCAAATCCCGCATCTCACACTCCATTCTTCTCCTCACGTTTAAAGCTTTACACTCTTCTGCCCCTCCTTACATCTCAGCCCTAATTTCTCGCTATGCACCACCCCGACTCTTGCGTTCTGCTCAAGGATGTCTTCTTTCTACCCCCTTTTTATCTAAAGCCCTCTCCCGCCTTAAACATTTTTCACTGACTGCCCCACACCTCTGGAATGCCCTTCCCCTCAGTACCCGACTAGCACCCTCTCTATCCACCTTTAAGACCCACCTTAAGACACACTTGCTTAAAGAAGCATACGAATAGCACTGTGAACATTCTGAACACATGATACATAAAGCTTGGCCCCCTGCAGACGCACTTACCAGAACTCCCTCCTACTGTCTCTGTACGTTCGCCCTACCTACCAATTAGATTGTAAGCTCCTCGGGGCAGGGACTCCTCTTCCTTAATGTTATGTTTATGTCTAAAGCACTTATTCCCATGATCTGTTATTTATATTATCTGTTATTTATTCGATTACCACATGTATTACTACTGTGAAGCGCTATGTACATTAATGGCGCTATATAAATAAAGACATACAATACAATACACACACTCCCCCACTCGCATACACCAACACACTCCCCCACTCGCATACACACACACACACACTCCCCCACTCGCTTACACACACACTTCCCCACTCGCATACACACACTCCCCCACTCGCTTACACATACACTCCCCCACTCGCTTACACATACACTCCCCCACTCGCTTACACATACACTCCCCCACTCGCTTACACATACACTCCCCCACTCGCTTACACACAAACTCCCCCTCTCGCTTACACACAAACTCCCCCTCTCGCTTACACACAAACTCCCCCTCTCGCTTACACACAAACTCCCCCTCTCGCTTACACACAAACTCCCCCTCTCGCTTACACACAAACTCCCCCTCTCGCTTACACACAAACTCCCCCACTCGCTTACACACAAACTCCCCCACTCGCTTACACACAAACTCCCCCACTCGCTTACGCACAAACTCCCCCACTCGCTTACGCACAAACTCCCCCACTCGCTTACGCACAAAGTCCCCCACTCGCTTACGCACAAAGTCCCCCACTCGCTTACGCACAAAGTCCCCCACTCGCTTACGCACAAACTCCCCCACTCGCTTACGCACACACTCCCCCACTCGCTTACGCACACACTCCCCCACTTGCTTACACACACACTCCCCCACTTGCTTACACACACACTCCCCCACTTGCTTACACACACACTCCCCCACTTGCTTACACAAACCCCCACTCTCTTACACACACAAACACACACACTCCCCCTCTCGCTTACACACACACTCCTACACACACACTCCCCCACTCGCATACACACACACTCCCCCTCTCGCTTACACACACACTCCCACACACACACTCCCCCACTCGCATACACACTCCCCCACTCGCTTACACACACACACACACTCCCCAACTCGCTTACACACACTCCCCCACTCGCTTATACACCCACATACTCCCCCACTCGCATACACCCACATACTCCCCCACTCGCATACACCCACACACTCCCCCACTCGCATACACACACAGTCCCCCACTCGCATACACCCACACACTCCCCCACTAGCATACACACACAGTCCCCCACTCGCATACACCCACATACTCCCCCACTCGCATACACCGGCATACTCCCCCACTCGCATACACCCGCATACTCCCCCACTCGCATACACCCACATACTCCCCCACTCGCATACACCCACATACTCCCCCACTCGCATACACCCACATACTCCCCCACACGCATACACCCACACACTCCCCCACACGCATACACCCATACACTCCCCCACTCGCATACACCCACACACTCCCCCACACGCATACACCCACACACTCCCCCGCTCGCATACACCCACACACTCCCCCACTCGCATACACCCACACACTCCCCCGCTCGCTTACACACACACTCCCCCATTCGCTTACGCACACACTGCCCCATGCGCTTACACACACACATTCCCCCATTCGCTTACACACACACATTCCCCCATTTGCTTACACACACACACTCCGCAGCTCGCTAACATTCCCCACTCGCTTACACACACACACTCCGCAGCTCGATAACATTCCCCACTCGCTTACACACATTCCTCCACTTGCATACACACACACTCCCCCTCTCTCTTATACACACACCCCCCACTTGCTTACACACACACACGCACACTCCCCCACTCGCTCACACACACACTCCCCCACTTGCTCACATACACACACACCCCCACTCGCTCACACACTCCCCCACTTGCTCACATACACACACCCACTCGCTCACACACACTCCCCCACTCGCATACACACACTCTCCCCCTCTCGCTTACACACACACACACATACACTCTTTGACACGTGCTCTAACACTGACACACAGAGACTGACACACCCCTCTCTCTCTCTCTTTGAGGGAGCTGCGTGCTCTTGCCTGATCCTTCCTCTCCCCCCTGTCAGCAGGAAGTTGACACGACTTCCGACACAGGGAGAGGAAGGATAGCAGTGACCGTGTGGCTGCTGCTGAGCTCCGTAGCCGCCGGGTCCTTGCTATGTGGGGGTTCCGCCGCGGGGCCCTGGGACAGCATAGGAGAGTTCTCCCAGCTCTCCCCCCCCCCATGGCGGCTGTGGAACTTGCTTACACACACACTCCCCAACTCGCTTACACACACTCACTCCCCAACTCGCTTACACACACACACTCCCCCATTCGCTTACACACACTCCTCCACTCGCTTACACACACACACACACACTCCCCCACTCGCTTATACACCCACATACTCCCCCACTTGCTTATACACCCACATACTCCCCCACTCGCTTATACACCCACATACTCCCCCACTCGCTTATACACCCACATACTCCCCCACTCGCTTATACACCCACATACTCCCCCACTCGCTTATACACTCACATACTCCCCCACTCGCTTATACACCCACATACTCCCCCACTCGCTTATACACCCACACACTCCCCCACTCGCTTACACACCCACACACTCCCCCACTCGCTTACACACCCACATACTCCCCCACTCGCTTATACACCCACATACTCCCCCACTCGCTTATACACCCACACACTCCCCCACTCGCTTATACACCCACACACTCCCCCACTCGCTTACACACCCACACACTCCCCCACTCGCTTACACACCCACATACTCCCCCACTCGCTTATACACCCACATACTCCCCCACTCGCTTATACACCCACATACTCCCCCACTCGCTTTTACACCCACACACTCCCCCACTCGCTTACACACCCACACACTCCCCCATTTGCTTACACACACACACTCCCCCACTCGCTTACACACACACACTCACCCACTCGCTTACACATACACACACACTCCCCCCACTCACTGGCACACACTCCCCCACTCGCTTACACAAACACACACACTCCGCAACTCGCTAACATTCCTCACTCGCTTGCTCACACACTCACTCCCCCACTTGCTCACACACCCACTCCCCCAGTCGCTCACACACATTCCTTCACTTGCATACACACACACTCACCCTCTCTCTTATACACACACACTCCCCCACTCGCTTATACACACACCTACACTCCCCTACTCTTACACACACACTCCCCCACTTGCTTACACACACACTCCCCCACTTGCTTACACACATTCCCCCACTTGCTTACACACACACCCCACTCTCTTACACACACACACACTCCACAACTCGCTTACACACACACACTCCTCAACTTCGCTTATACACACTCCCCCACTCGCTTACACACACACACACACACTCCCCCAATCGCTTACACACACACACTCCCCCGCTCGCTTACACACACACACTCCCCAACTCGCTTACACACACACTCCCCCATTACACACACTCCCCCACTCGCTTATACAACCACATACTCCTCCACTCGCATACACCCACATACTCCCCCACTCGCATACACCCACATACTCCCCCACTCTCATACACACACACACACACACACTTCCCTACTCGCATACACCCACAAACTCCCCCACTCGCTTACACACACACACACACTCCCCCACTCGCTTACACACACACTCCCCCACTCGCTTACACACACACACTCCCCCATGTGCTTACACACACATTCCCCCATTCGCTTACACACACACTCCCCCACTCGCTTACACACACACACTCCCCCCACTCGCTGACACACACTCCCCCACTTGCTTATACAAACACACACACTCTGCAACTCGCTAACATTCCCCTCTCGCTTACACACACACACTCTTTGACACGTGCTCTAACACTGACACACAGAGACTGACACACCCCTCTCTCTCTCTCTTTGAGGGAGCTGCGTGCTCTTGCCTGATCCTTCCTCTCCCCCCTGTCAGCAGGAAGTTGACACGACTTCCGACACAGGGAGAGGAAGGATAGCAGTGACCGTGTGGCTGCTGCTGAGCTCCGTAGCCGCCGGGTCCTTGCTATGTGGGGGTTCCGCCGCGGGGCCCTGGGACAGCATAGGAGAGTTCTCCCAGCTCTCCCCCCCCCCATGGCGGCTGTGGAACCCCTGAGGGGTGCTCGCGAACCCCGGGTTCCACGAAACCCTGGTTGAAAATCACTGGTGTAGACAATCATGCAAAGCAATACTAAATGGATATTATTGTGTTTGCTTGATAACATAACTAATGAACTTCCAAATGGGTAGTCAATCTTTTTATGATTTTCTGATGATACTTGTAGCTTTATCTCAAATTTGTAGCAAATGACCATTTTGTGCTGGTGAAAAAGCAGTATTTTATTCAGATTTAAATAGCAATTGTAGAACGAAAGTAATTATACATGTACAGGCAGTCCTCGGTTATCCAACGGAATCCGTTCTGGAAGTAGCGTTGGATTGTAAAACCGTTGTAAAGTGAGTCCCATGTTAATCAGTGGGGGTGAGCGTTGGATAACGCATTCAGGCATCGGATAGCGCATTCTGGCTTAAAAAACCGGCCCTTAGGGTTGCATTGTAAAGCGTTGGATATTCCATTTGTTGCAAAAGAGAAACGTTGGATAACAAAGACTACCTGCATATTGTTGCATTTAAGCTTAAGATCTGAGAGGTATCTTCGTAATTTCTGAAGAAAGAACCAACATACTAAAGACACTATTGGATATAATTGTTCAACAGTATGTCAGATATTATACCTATCGCAATTATTCACGTGGGTTAGATTTTTTAATTTAGTACTAAACCATATATGCCAGAGACTTCAACATCGGTGTGCTTTGGAGCTTATCAAATAAGCCTCATAGTCTTCTACTACTTTACTTTTAGAGAATATTCAATTTTCACATTTGTTGTAAAGGTGCCTTTTTTTTTTCATTAAAAACTCAGTAAAATTCTTTAAGGCTTAAGTGTACTGATCATTAAAACTGAATTTGAGCACAAAAAAGGTATTTGAGACTTATTTATGCTCCTCCTCTATGGATGGGGTTGATCAGGAACAGATTTATGAAGTGGCTATATAGAAATGCTCAACATTTTAAATGTAACCCTTTCGCTGCCTGTGGAGCTTGCCTAGTATTGCAGTTTATGCCGTATTGAGTTAATACGAGTTGAGTGTGTTTTGGTATGTGTGTGTGTCTCTGCAGTTTTGTGGGTTTACAGGGGGCATTGCTGTGTGTGTTTGTGGGTGTACAGGAGGGGGGACTGCAGAGTGTGTTTCCGTATAGAGGGGGGTTGCAGAGTGTGTTTGTGTGTATAGGGGGGGCTGCTGTGTGTGTGTGTGTGTGTGTGTGTGTGTGTGTGTGTGTGTGTGTGTGTGTGTGTGTGTGTGTGTGTGTGTGTGTGTGTGTGTGTGTGTGTGTGTGTGTGTGTGTGTGTGTGTGTGTATTTATAAAGGGTGGTTGTGTGTATGTACAATTTTCTTTTAATAAACTTGCAGTAAAAACATAAGAATGTAGATGATCATGCTGATAAAAATCAATATGACTACAAAAGTGTCCTATCTTTTTTTATGAAAAATGTAAAGAAAACATAATTAGCCTACATTTAGCCTATAATAGTAATAATCCCCTCAGAACATGGTATTACTGGCCAATAATGCCCTGTCTGGGTTAAAGTCCCTTGGCTGCGCCTCGGGCCTTCAACTCTTCCAGCCAGGGAATTATTGGCCAGTAATGCCCTGTTCTTCGGAGATTATTACTTAAGTAATGTTTTTTTTTCGCAGTGCCTGCTGGAGCTGCAGACCGAGGCCGTTTTCATGTGGACAGCCGAGCTGGAGAACGTAGCAACACTTTGTTTTAAGGCCTTAGAAGGCTCCAACTATGGAGTGAGAGTCGCAGTTTCTAAACTCTTGGGAACGGTTATGGCCACGGCATTAATGCCAAAGCAAGCAACAGGTAGGTTTACAGCAGCTCGGTTGCATTCATTAGGACTCGTACAGAAGGTGGGTGGGAATAACCAAAATCCCCAGTCAGTAACCAGCAAAGTACTTCTAGTAAAATTCCAGTGGTCAAGGAGAAATCTCTCAGAAATTCATTATTGTAGAGTCTTGCCATGTGCGGCTTAATAACAAAGCATCAAACTTCTTCTTGGATTAGGAAACCCAGCAGTAAAGCCAGAGTCCAATGAGGGATGAAGACACTATTAGTGTAAATCCCTAGACAGCTGTCCTTGCACATCTCTATTTCTCTACAAGAGCTCCATTCCTAATGCCATCGTCAATGACCTGTACATTTCAAGTTAGATTTTTTTTTTTAATTTGTTTTGTTTTACTTTTTATCTTATTCACTAAAGTCATGCGACAGAATGTTAAGAGGGCCACGTTAAAGGAGGTGTTGGAACTTATGGCCACAGGATTTCTGCGGGGAGGCTCCGGATTCCTTAAGAGTGGAGGAGAAATGTTGAAAGGCGGAGGATCAATCAGTCGAGAAGTGAGAGTTGGCGTTACACAGGTTTGTTCTGCAATATGTATAAACCTATAAGCAGCCGTACATAGCCTAGAAAGTAAAAAATAGCCATTAACATCTTGTGTGTATTATTTTCTACTTCTGTACAACAATGAAGCAGAGTTTTACTTTTTAGCATTTTTGGAAATGAAAAATACAACTTTGGCTAGTAACAGTGTCAACAATAAATCATTTTGAAAACAATGTGATTGGGTAGTCCCTGCCATGAAAAACTTACATGGCTGCACATACATGAATTCTCAAATGTTAAGAGATGGTTAATACATCCTACAAAGTGAATACCCTGGAGTTCTATAATACCATTATCAACTCTGAATTCTACTACCGAACTTTACTCAAGGTACCTGTTCTGTAAGTGAGGGCAGTAATAGTGTGGATGTATTAGAAAGCAAGACGTACATTGTAATTCTTTGCTAAAATATCCTTAAAAGTCTAAATAATGGAAGCAGGCTTCTAAACTAGTCATTTTTGAGGTGTGTGTTTTTGTTTTGCTTCGTCTCCCAAGCCTGCACCACATCTCCAAATAATTGCTTTTACCAGTCATTTAGTGATTGAAACCTGCATTGTGGTTTCCCTGGCATCAGTTTAATTTAGTACAGTAATAGTAATGAATATTTTTATTGTGCATTCTGCTCTTACGTTGACCTGTACACACAGGGACCCTTCAACCAGTTCTCCATATCGGACAACATTTTGGAGTGGAAAGGTTACACGTTCGTGCGTGCGTGCGTGCGTGCGTGTGTGTGTGTGTGTGTGTGTGTGTCGTAGCCCGAGAGGCAGATGGTGTCTCGGGCTACAATCCGGAGGTTCCCTCAGCTGGCGGTGGGCATTTAAAGCCGTACCACCACACAGTTATAAAGAAACCTTTATGTGATTTCTATTTAATCCATCTTGTAAGTGGGCATTGTCTTCCCCCCTACTTTTTATAATAAATCCAATTTTTCTGGTAATGCCCTAGGATTGTGCGCTGTTTCTTTTGTTATATATATATATATATATATATATATATATATATATATATATATATATATATAGTGATTGTTTAAAGAAAAAGCGTTTCAAAGACCGTTTCAGAAAATAATGGGATAAAAACAGAAAACTTAAATACGTTCTCACATGCTAAAGTCCTTAAGAGGATATGAAGAAATATGAGAATCCACCTGTTATTTGGCCTAACACCCCTCTATGTTGAACCTCTTCAGCCTACACCTGCGTTGCCCCAAAGGCTATTTTTAAAACAAGCCAAATCAAGAAAACTGCTTAGCACATAAAGCTGAAACTACCATGTGAGTGCAGTTTGTCTTCGTGTTTCCCCTTTGCACTGCTATGAAGTGTTTCAACCTTTTGCCGTTTGTATTTAGGACTTTTGGACACAGTGACGTCTGTCCTCCTTCACCCCAGCATGGCAGCCAGACTCGCAGCTGCATGGTGCCTGCGCTGTGTTGCTGTGGCACTACCCTTTCAGCTTACACCGCTGCTGGACAGGTGTGTAGAAAGACTAAACAACTTGAAGAATTCCCCTGAAGCGGTTAGCGGTTACAGCTTTGCAATGGCTGCTCTACTAGGCGGTGTACATCAGTGTCCTTTGGGTATTCCTCACGCCAAAGGAAAGGTAAGAAACAAAATGTATCTGGTCTTTCAATACTTAATGGGCCATAATTACTAGGTTACTGTAAGCCTTGCAGCTTAGCACCGCTTGGTAAATATTGCTCATTGTTTATGTCTCTCACAAACTGTGTGTCTGTGCATGTGTGTACAGGCATACCCCGCTTTAATATACGCAATGGGACCGGAGCATGTATGTAAAGTGAAAATGTACTTATAGTGAAGCACTACCTTTTTTCCACTTTACAATGCATGTACTGTACTGCAAACATCATATATGTGCATAACTGATGTAAATAATGCATTTGTAACCAAAATAAATACAGTAGGCTTTATTGAAATAAAATCTTTAATGTCAGCTGATTTTTCTTATGTGCTGACAGATACAACATGGATGAATGGAAAATTATTTTAAAAATATGTAGGAAGGATGAAGGAGAGGGCATATCTTCTACTGTACAGTATTTTTACTGAAAGGGCATGAAGGTGAGGTGCATTTATTTGACTGACTGATATATTTTTGGGACTTATTTTTTGTGACTTTGGTGAAAACAGTACAGTACAATACTGTACAGTACTGTACAGTGTTTTACAATGCTGTGCTTCCTTAGGCCGTGCGTATAGTGCCCGCGACCGGCGACATCACCCATCATAGCTAGCGAAAGTTATATGCTCCCGGGCATTTGATTTGTTCAGGGGCTGTCACATGAGGTGACAGCCCTTGAAAATCAAATATTCCCGGCTTCCAAAGTCTGCTCCGTCGCATTGCCGCTCTCGCGCTTACTATAAGCGCACGCGGCGGCGGCAGCAATGTGTTTGTTTTTGGGTGGCATCGCCGGCACTATACGCACGGCCTTAATCAGGTCCTTGATCAGCTTGGCTTGCACGCACTCCCTCAGTCACGCACACACTCCCTCTGTCACACAATCTCTCACGCACTCCCTCAGTCACACAATCTCTCACGCACTCCCTCAGTCACGCACACACTCCCTCTGTCACACAATCTCTCACGCACTCCCTCAGTCACACAATCTCTCACGCACTCCCTCAGTCACACAATCTCTCACGCACTCCCTCAGTCACACAATCTCTCACGCACTCCCTCAGTCACACAATCTCTCACGCACTCCCTCAGTCACACAATCTCTCACGCACTCCCTCAGTCACACAATCTCTCACGCACTCCCTCAGTCACACAATCTCTCACGCACTCCCTCAGTCACACAATCTCTCACGCACTCTCACTCAGTCACGCATGCACACGCACTTAGTCACGCACGCACTCTGTCACGCACGCACGTGCACTCAGACACAGACACACGCACGCACTCAGACACAGACACACGTGCAGACACACGTGCAGACACACGTGCAGACACACGTGCAGACACACGTGCAGACACACGCGCAGACACACGCGCAGACACACGCGCAGACACACGCGCAGACACACGCGCAGACACACGCGCAGACACACACGCAGACAGACACACACACGCAGACAGACACACACACGCAGACAGACACACACACGCAGACAGACACACACACGCAGACAGACACACACACGCAGACAGACAGACACACACACGCAGACAGACACACACACACACACTCAGACACACACACACACACACTCAGACACACACACACACACACTCAGACACACACACACACACACACTCAGACACACACACACACACTCAGACAGACACACACACACACACTCAGACAGACACACACACACTCAGACAGACACACACACACTCAGACAGACACACACACACTCAGACAGACACACACACACTCAGACAGACACACACACACTCAGACAGACACACACACACTCAGACAGACACACACACACTCAGATAGACACACACACACACACTCAGATAGACACACACACACACACTCAGATAGACACACATACACTCAGATAGACACACACACACTCAGATAGACACTCAGGCAGACACACACACTCAGACACACACACACACACACACTCAGACAGACACACACACTCAGACAGACACACACACACACAGACACACACACACACACACACACAGACAGACACAGAAACACACACAGACAGACACAGAAACACACACACACAGACACAGAAACACACACACACACACAGACAGACACACACACAAGCACAGAATGCAGTAGAAGAGCACCTCCTCCTCCTCCCCGTAGCCTGTAACTCACATGCAAAGTTCCATTCTACAGCAGCAGCAGGCTAGAGCGAGCTCTGAGGAGGGAGGAGGGAGGAGGAGAGCGGAGGGAGAAAAGCCAGGAGCTGCAGTGCGGGCGGAATCACTGCTATAGCAGCTGATTGATGGTGCGCCCGATCTCCCCGTTCCCCCTGCCATCTGGCCCCGTTCCCCCTTACCCCTTACCTGCACTCCCACTCAGTTAGGGACCACAATGAAGGAGGTTGCAGTATTGATGAGAGGTGCGCACGCACGCACGCCGCCCCCTGGTGTCCGTACTCACGAAGCATGCGTACGTACAAAGGGGTATGGTGTAACTAAAAATAAATGTACGTACTTGCGAGTGTACGTAAAACGGGGTATGCCTGTATTTATATGTGTATATACTGTACTCGTTCAGCCTAATAGACATTACTGAAACTTGGCTAACGCCACCTGTTACTATCTCACCTGCTGCACTGTCTTACAGTGGCCTTTCCTTTAGTCATACCCCTGACCAGGGAGCAGACATGGTGGAGGAGGCCTTCTTCTCTCTCATTGATGCACTTTCCAAGTAATACCCCCTTGTCCTTCCCTCTCGTTACCCTCATTTGAAAAAAACACTCCTCTGTCTCTCCGTATTGCAGACAATTTTGTTGCCTGGCTTCCACACCTGCTCATTCCTGACTTCCTCACTCATTCTAGCAGACTTTAAGATTCCTATTGATAACCCTAATACTCCAGCTTCCTCTTATTTCCTCTTTGACCTCATTCTTTGGTCTCTGAGCGGTTGTCCAGCTCTGCTTCACATTGTGATGGTTACTTGCTTAATATTATGTTCTGTCGTCTCTGTTCCCTCACTAAATGTCAATGGAGGAAATCACTCTCTAAAGCTGATTTATGCACCGCAAATTAATTCTCTTTGCCTGTAATTCTGCCCAAATCCTTTCTAAACAAAACTACTTTTACTCTCACATATCTACTATCCACCAATTCACAATGTCTGTTTTCAACTTTCAACTCTCTTTGTCCTTCCACCCAAGGTCCCACTTCTGGCCTTATAGCTCAAGATCTAGCTAACCACTTTAGAGATGAAATCAACGCTATTCGACACGACTTTGTCAAGCCACATCCACACCAGTTACCAAGGAGAAAGTCTCCCATCTTCTCCCCTCACCCCCCCCCTCTACAATTTTCTCTCTCAATCCTCTCATCTCCTGACCTCTCCTCTTTCATTCCAATTGTGTGTAACTGTTTTTCTGCTATTTGCTCGTGGATGTCCCATTATCATCTCTAACCTAACATGTCAAAAACAGAGCTTATCAGTTCCCTTCCTTCTAACCCTACATCTGTACCTAATTTCTCAATTGAATTGTAAGTCTCCACTATACTTTGTAGACTCCAAGCTAGATGCACGGGTGTCATTTTTGTACTCCTCCCTCACCCCTCACAATCGGTACCTCGCCAAATTTTGTTTCCATTTCTGCAATATTGCCAATCTACATCCCTTCCTCACCTTTCTGACCTAATTTCCAAGTTATTTCTCAAATGCAATCTACTTTGTGCTCATGTTCTAGGTCTCTTCACTTCCATGGCAACTAAACCCATGCTAAGCAATCCAACACATGCTATTATGCACTGCAGCAGTTTAGTGAAGGTTATTCTGGTTCCTGAGTATTACTGTTGCCAATCTGTATACTGTATGAAGTCCGTCTCATTATTTTGATTTTGTTGTTGCAGATGGTTGTCAGCATAGCCGAAGACTTGTTACGCACTGCTTCACAAAATAGCAGACTATCGTTACAACGCACGCAGGCTGGATGGCTATTGCTTGGAGCTCTAATGACATTAGGTACGTACGCTGCTCTGCATCTTCTCTGTACCCTTCCTGTTTGAGAGATGCACAAAGTAGAAACCAAGCACAAGGAATACCTGCCTTTGGCTGGGGTTCATCGGGGTATCGCACCCCAATCCGTTGGTAATTGCATCACAGCCGGATGAATCCCTGTCTTGCTATGTAACTCATTTCTATGGCAAAAGTTGAATTTCTGTAACTTGGAATAATAGAAAAGGATAATGGAAAAGTGTGCATCGCTCATAGGCGCTTTTTGGGAACAGAGTAGTTGGGTTAGTGATAATATAATGTGGTGCCTGATCCATAAACCTACTTCCTTTGGATTTATCATCAAGCTAACACTCTCTCTCAGAACCTGAATAGATGGGCTGCTGTAAGCTGAGTACTGCACTGGTTATACCGTCTGAAGCTCCCTCTTATTTAGCTCCCCATAGTCCCCGCATTTTTACAAATAAATGTGAGTGTTGTGAGTACTTGTTTGTTTTTGTTCTTCTCTGTAGTAAAAGCTTGTCATATCCTTGCCAAACATACATGGAGACAAGTCTTGTCTGCTCACATCCTTTCCGTTCACAGTCCATTGCTATAGTCCCTATGGCTTCTCACCAATTTCTTGTCTCAAACTTACACAGGCCCCTCAGTTGTGCGATACCATCTCCCTAAGATGCTTCTGCTTTGGCGAAATGTGTTTCCTCGTTCCTTAAAAGAGTTGGAGGCAGAGAAAGCCAGAGGAGACTCTTTTACTTGGCAGGTGACTCTGGAAGGTCGCGCTGGAGCTCTCTGTGGTAAGAAGCAGGATGGTACACCCCCGATTTCCTTATTGGTGCAGTCCGACTTAGGAATAAAAATGAATTGATGTTTAATTGGGTAATTCTATAGTTCAACGTTTTAGTAGCCGGAGAAGTGTAAATGTGTTGTAGGCTGTGATACCTTTTTTAGTGGAAAAACAGAGTCCTCCATAGATGAAATTATAGTGTACAGAGCTTTCGAAACTTCAAAAGTTTATTTTTCTAGTGTACAATGAAAATTAAACCTCTGTACACTAACTTAATCTATGAAAAACTCTTTGTCCGCTAAAAGGTATCACAGCCTAATATGGGTCTAGTCTGAGTAATAAAAAATAAATAAAAAAATAGACCTGTATTTAAATATGTAAGCATTGTAAGCTGTTCGGGGAAAGGACTCCTTTTCCTAATGTCTACTTTTATTCCTATCATGTATCTTATTATGATGTCAGGTGTATTACTACTGCAAAGCGCTATGTACTTGGATGGGCGCTATAAAGATGTATGCATGTGTGTGTGTATATATGTATGTGTATACAGGCATACCCCGTTTTACATACACTCGCTTTACGTACACTCGCAAGTACGTACATTTTTTTTTAATTGCACCTTACCCCCTGTGTACGTACGCGTGCTTCGCGAGTACGGACACCAGGGGGCGGCGTGTGCGTGCTGTGGCGGTGTGCCCTCTCTTCCTCTCCCCGGCTCTTCCTTCACCTGGCTCCCCCAGCCCTTCCGTTCCCCGGCTCCCCCAGCTCTTCTGTTCCCCGGTTCATCCTCTCCCCGGCTCTTCCAATCACCTTCCCCTCTTCCTGGCTATTCCGATCACCCCCCGCCCCCCTCCCTCTTTCCCTGGCTCTTCCGGTCACCTTACCCTCTCCCTGGCTATTCCGATTACTCCCCCCCCCCCTCGGTTCTTCCGATCACTCCCCCGAGCCCCCCCGGTTCTTCCGATTACTCCCCCCCCCCCCCCCCCTCGGTTCTTCCGATCACTCCCCCGAGCCCCCCCGGTTCTTCCGATTACTCCCCCCCCCCTCGGTTCTTCCGATCACTCCCCCGAGCCCGCTCAGAGCCGCGCTCTAGCGTGCGTGTGCCGCCTCTGACTGCCATGCTTCTGCCGCCCGCAACCTGCACGCTGCTTGAGGTAGGGAAAGAAAGGGAGGAGGGACATGCAGGGGGTGGTGTGATGTGAGGGACATGGGGGGGTGATATGAGGGACATGGGGTAGGGGGGTGATGTGAGGGACATCGGGGGGGGGTGATGTGAGGGACATGCAAGTGGGGGGTGATGTGAGGGACATGCAAGTGGGGGGTGATGTGAGGTACATGCAGGTGGGGGGGATGTGAGACATGCAGGTGGGGGTGATGTGTGAGGGACATGCAGGTGGGGGGTGATGTGAGGTACATGCAGGTGGGTGAGGGGGGGATGTGAGACATGCAGTGGGGGGTGATGTGTGAGGGACATGCAGGTGGGGGGTGATGTGAGGTACATGCAGGTGGGGGGGGGATGTGAGACATGCAGGTGGGGGGTGATGTGTGAGGGACATGCAGGTGGGGGGTGATGTAAGGGACATGCAGGTGGGTGGTGATGTGAGGTACATGCAGGTGGGGGGTGATGTGTGAGGGACATGCAGGTGGGGGGTGATGTGAGGGACATGCAAGTGGGGGGTGATGTGAGGTACATGCAGGTGGGGGGTGATGTGAGGGAGATGCAGGTGGGAAGTGATATGAGGGAGATGCAGGGGGGGTGATATGAGGGAGATGCAGGGGGGGGTGATATGAGGGAGATGCAGGGGGGATGATATGAGGGAGATGCAGGGGGGGTGATATGAGGGAGATGCAGGGGGGGTGATATGAGGGAGATGCAGGGGGGGATGATATGAGGGTGGTAATATGAGGGAGATGCAGGGGGGGGTTGATATGAGGGAGATGCAGGGGGAGGTGATATGAGGGAGATGCAGGGTTAGGTGATATGAGGGAGATGCAGGGGGAGGTGATATGAGGGAGATGCAGGGGGAGGTGATATGAGGGAGATGCAGGGGGAGGTGATATGAGGGAGATGCAGGGGGAGGTGATATGAGGGAGATGCAGGGGGAGGTGATATGAGGGAGATGCAGGGGGAGGTGATATGAGGGAGATGCAGGGGGAGGTGATATGAGGGAGATGCAGGGGGAGGTGATATGAGGGAGATGCAGGGGGGGTGATATGAGGGAGATGCAGGGGGGGGTGATATGAGGGAGATGCAGGGGAGGGTGATATGAGGGGTGCTGGAGGAGATATGATTTTACCCGTGCGGCCTGATTTTTAAAAAATATTTATAGGGGGGGGGGGGTCTTTTAAAAATGTATTGAGGCGGTGTGGGTCTTTTAAAAATGTATTGGCGGGGGCATTTTTAATATGTATTGGCGGGGGCATTTTTAATATGTACTGTATTGGCGGGGTGGGGTTACATGTATTTAGAGGGATGGGTTTTTTTGGTATGTATTTTGTGGGGGCACTAGTAAGAAAAAATTAGCTGACATTAAAGATTTTCTTTCTATAAAGCCTACTGTATTTATTTTGGTTACAAATGCATTATTGACATTAGTTATGCATATATATGATGTCTGCAGAACAGTACATGCATCGTAAAGTGGAAAAAAAATAGTGCTTCACTTTAAGTACATTTTCACTTTACATACATGCTCCGGTCCCATTGCGTATGTTAAAGCGGGGTATGCCTGTATGTGTATATATATATATATATATATATATATGTGTATATATATGTGTATATGTATGTATATATGTGTGTATAAATGTATAGTATACACATTGTTTTGTGTATTATACACACGTTTTTTTAATTTCAGTAATGTTTCAGTTGGATCTATAAATGCCATTAATTAAATGTTTTCCATTTGTACAGCAGACTAAATCATGAATCATCTATGTTAATATATTTTGATGAAACATTGACTTTTTTTCAAGCTATGCAGAGTTTTGTTGCTCACTGCCCTGAGCTGCTCACTGAGGATGTGATCAGGAAGTTGATGACACCCATTGAATGTGCCATGACCATGATGTCACAGTAAGTAATTGGGGCATGGCTGCATAAAATGCTTAAGTTATGCAGTTTAATTAGTCTTTACATCTAAATCTCATTTAAATCAGGAACCTGCACCATTGAATTTGTATTTATTTTTTTGCGTGCTTGTAATTGGAACCAGGGAAATTTGGTGGAAAAGACAAATAGTTGGTAACTACTACAGATGCAGCGGCCATTATCCGAACATTTACCTGGGTACATTTTGTGTTGTGCCGCGTGTAGGCTGCGATATATTCACAAGTTTTGCCGCTGCAAACGGCCCATCGGATAAACACAGCAGGGGTCCCTGCTGTGTGAATCCTGCCGGGATCTGCCTCTCTGTAATAGACGCGCAGTAAGAGGCTGAATCAGTCACTAACTGCGCACCTCTCATAGGCGATCACGGGGGGGTTTATTTAATTTTAAACATTACAGTATCGTAGCAGGGGGTCTCCGGAGCTGAAACGCATTGGTTTCAAGTCCGGGGATCCCCTGCTTCCCGAGATACAGGCCCCGTTATAGGGTGCCGGTATCTCCTATGCATGGAAATGTCCCGATCACGTGACGCGAGACATTTACATGCATAAGAGATACCGGCACCCCATAACGGGGCCTGTATCTTGGGAAGTAGGGTGTCCCCGGACTTGAAATCAATGCGGTTCAGCTCCAGAGACCCCCTGCTACATTACTGTAATGTTTAAAATTAAATAAACCCCCCGCGATCGCCTGTGAGAGGCGCGCACTGTGAGTGTGACTGATTCAGCCTATCTCTTACTGTGCGTCTATTACAGAAAGGCAGACCCTGGTAGGACTCACACAGCAGGGACCCCTGCTGTGTTAATCCGATGGGCCATTATAGTCTGCCCGGCAAAACTTGTGCGGATCACGGTGAGATCTCGAAATCCATTTCGAGATTTGTTCGAATAACGGCCGCTGCATCTATACTTCAGTGTAACAAGCTAATGAAACTCTGTTTTCCAAATAGTGGAGTGTTTCACTGATGTCAGAACTACTGACTAGATCAGCGGTGCGCAAACTGTGGGGCGCGACCCCCAGGGGGGGCGCGACACTGCCGACGGGGGGCGCGGGGTTTACAGAGGCCCCGCGCGCTTCCCGAAGGCACTTAAATTAAGTGCCGGGGGAGCTGCAGGGCCTCTGTAAACTTAACTTACCGTGGCTCCGGCGGCTTCCTCCCTGCAGCGCCATGGCAACGCGGCGTCAAAATGACGCTGCGGGATCATGTGACGTCACGTTGCTATGGCAACGTGACGTCATTACGCCGGAGCGCGGGTAAGTTGGGGTTGGGGGGGACGCGGGAGTGAGGGGACAGCCGTCGGGGGCGCAAGGGAAAAAAGTTTGCGCCCCCCTGGACTAGATTGCATTTTATTATAAATGCTACCCTCTCACACTGCTTGAATATAGAATATACCATTCTGTTTTTATTGATCACCGCCTGTAACATTATAAAGTAAATATATTAATGAGCAATTTTTGAACTGCAGACCATTCCAAATATATATTGTCCCTGAAACTGAAGTTACATTGCTATCGGAAAATATAGGTCTATTCACACTACTAAACTGGGTGAAAAAAGCTTTTAGGAGATTATTTTAATTAAATTATTGGCACCAATCACAAGTTAGTGTCATTTTTTTTCCCCCTTCTATTCTTTTCTAAATGACAAAAGTAGTTTTGAAATGACCTGTGTGGCTGATAATACTGTGATGTCACCAATGTTTGTTTACATCTGATATGTGGTCACAATACACATGTGTTACCAGAGGCACACAGGTGTGCTCCACTATTATTTTATAGAATATATTATTTTGCCACATCCGCATATAATTGGTTAGAAGAGAAAAGTATTTTTGTTCGTACTGTGTCATGCAAAGTGTTTTTAGGCGTTTGGAAAAAATGGGTTAGGTTAAACCAGTAGTTCACAGCCATACTGTATCCCTAAGGAACCACAGATATAACAGATATATTTACTAACTAGTTTTCTGCCATGCGGAAGACTAGTTGGTTCTGTTCATGTGTGCACAACAACAGATTTCTACCTACCCTCTTAATAATGGAGTCACCTACCACCAAAGACTTTTTTGTTCTGAGTATCCTGTCCTCTGTGCTGGATGAACAATTCCCCGGGCTGCTAAAGGAATCGGTCTCCCCAGCCTTGCCATTCCTGCCATGACACACCTAATATCTTCACTCAATCTGGCAAATCTATTGGGATCTGTCAACTCAGAACTGGCATGCCTCTCCCTATTGCCCCTGCTTCTTCTTCTGTTACCCAGCTACCTACCTGTTCCTCACTCACAGCTCCACCATCTGCAACACTAGTCCCAGCTAGGGCTTGCTTTGTGAGCACTAAACTCTGTTAAAGATTGTCAATGGCCCTCAATGTTGCAAATTGCCTCTTCAGATTAGCAATCTGAGACGCCAAAGAAACCACCTGCTCACACTTGCCACCGCTGTATGGTCCCTGGAACAGCTGCTCCAAGGGACCAGTACACTGTTTTTTTTTGTTTTGTTTTTTTTTAACCCGATTGTGCCAGTCACATCTGAATGAATTTGGTGTAAATATTATTAGAATATAATCTGATGCTACTGGAAGCTTGGTCCAGCTACTGTGCCTTGAAGACAGAGTTACGAACCAATGAATGAAACTGTTGAAGCTGTGCTCAAACATCTAATAAACCTGTTGACTATTCAAGATAGTTTAGATTTTTTTTTATTTGTAGTTGCAATAAGAGAGCCTGGTTCGGTATAAACTGTCCTTCTGAAATCATTTATTGTGTTTAATGCAAACTTTTTATTTCCCCTCTTGATTTAACTCTATAGCATCCTTTCTGTAATTAAAGCACATGGGACACATCTAAAGGCAAGTGCTGCAATGGTCCGTCTGAGGCTGTATGACATTTTGGCTTTGTTGCCCCCCAAGACGTATGAAGGTAAAGATAACCTCTTAATGTTCTCTTTTTTTAAGAATGGCTAAGTTGATATAGAAAACTTGGTGGACTTCTAGCTCCAGGATCTTAACTGGGAACAACAATGTTTTTGAGCCTCAGGAAGAAACAATAAAATGTGACAAGATTCTCGTATTGGAATTGTCATTCTCAACTTCTTGTTTTTGACCTTGGTATTCACGAATAAAGGTCCCTACCCCTCTCCTCTCCCCCCCCCCCCCCCCCAGTTCTCACATCCTGTGTGATAGGAACATAGAATGAGCCTCTAATTTGTATCTGCAATGGTATTTTGTTTTAATTTATTAACAGTTTTCTTATCTCTTCTAAATATTCATGTATACCTAAATATCCATTCTTTTGTATAGGAAACTTCAACGTGCTTCTTCGTGAGCTAGTGGCAGAGTTCACCTTAACCGACAACTCTTCCAATACCACCACATCCCTCCTCCGCTCTCTGTGTCACTATGATGACAGTGTGCTGCTTGGCTCGTGGCTGCAGGAGACTGACCACAAATCCATTGAAGATCAGGTATGGGATTGATGTGGAGTGACAAACAATATTTCTCACCCCCCTCCCCTCCCCCTACAAAAGGTAGCGAATGATCTTGATTGTTGCATGATCAGTGTGGTCCCAAATTGAACGAACCAAGTTAAAGCTGGGTGATGCCTTCACAAAACAATCGTACCGAAATGAGTGTTAAATTATTTTTGTAAGCTTATTGTGAAAAGGCACTGTCGCTGGAAGTGTATGATGGGGTTTACTACCCTTATCTCTGCTTACATTTCCAGTTTCCCAGTTTGTCATTTGACTCAGTGGGCATGTATAATTCTGGTTATTTTACCCCTGTGATGGAACAGACCAGATTGGGTCATCCCCCTTTCAGCGTTCGTATTTTAGAATTCTTTATAATTATTCCTATTCTTTCGCCCTCATTGGGCGAGCTGCTCACGTGACGCATCAGTGAGCAGCTATATCAAATTTGGTTGTCTCGCCAAGCAGGTAAGCGCCACGCTCGCTCACGCTGGCCACACACATTGCAGCAATGTGTTTCATCGCGGCCAGCGGGAGCGCCCGCTCAGCGCCACCCTGGACAAGGCCTAAGACTTGTCTTTGGCTTGTTTCTTGTAAGGTCAGTCTTATTTTTCCCAGTTGGCTGTACAGCTTCCATCTTAAGACCAGAGAATTGTTTTCTCATTGGTTGGTACAGTACTCGCAACCTTCAAGGGGGGGGAGGGGGCAGAGAGGGTTTATGGGGGATTGTGACACAGATGTTTTATTCTGTTGCTGCTTTTATTAATTGATATTTGCATGTTGTGCAGCTCCAGCCCAACAGTGCATCTGGAAGTGGGGCTTTAGAACATGACCCTTCCTCAATATATCTGCGCATCCCAGCCGGAGAAGCTGGCCTGGCCCCCTCCCGCTAGGAGTGTCTGTGATCGATGCTTCTGTGGCTCTCTTTGGGGTGGTGTTCCCTCACGTGTCATCCAAGCACAGGTCAGTGTGGCATTTCAATTTGCGGCAGCAAATTGGGAAGCAGTTGCTAAAGCAACTGGGTCACTTTCAGGTGAGTGTTACTGAAGGCAGAGTTTCTGCAAAGGAGATGTCCTAGCAAAATGTGATGCTAGTTCAAGCTCTAAACCAGGGGTGCGCAAACTGGGGGGTGCGCCCCCTAGGGGGGACGTCGTGTTTACACAGGCCCAGTGCTTCCCCGAATGCATTTAAATTAAATGCTAGGGGGCCGCACAAGGCCTCTGTAAATTCCCTTACCTTGATTTGGCTTCCAGCAATATGACTCGATGGCAACCCGGCGTCAAATGACGCTGTGGGGTCACGTGACGTTGTGTTGCTATGGCAACATGACGTCACATGACTCTGCTTCGTCATTTGATGCCGGAGCCGAGTGGGAGGAGGGTGGGGGGGCGCGAGCAGGGGGGGAGATCAGGCCTATTCTCCGTTCTGGAAGAACATTTAGAGCATCAATTCAAAAACATAATTTCTTGTTGTATTTCAAAAAAAAATCTCTCTTGCCGTTGAATTTTAATATTGTTTTATTTTAATGTTCTGTGTTTTTGTTTTGTTTTTAAACAATACCTTTTGCAGTGTTTTTTTTCCTGCAATGTTGACACGTTCAAATTTGCTCCTACTTTGCGTTCAGCTATGTAACTCTTAACATTGGCATTTATAAAACAAAGCCCAGTTACTAAATATATATATATATATTTCTCAAAAGAATTGGTGTGCACACCTGTAACACCTCCAAATTACACGTGAGAATAATATAACATGTAATAGTGCTCCTAGTAGGTGCTGCTTATTATCTAAGGTCCCACAAGATCCTCAAGAAAGAAATATAAAGAGAAATGACAGAAGCGCAAATAACTAGGAAAAAGATATACATACTAAATAAATAGTAAAAAGGGAAAATGAAGACTATTCTACTAGGTCGAAATCAGAGGTGAATGTCCAATTCAATGAACAGAGAAGAAAACCGGTCCTGAAAATTAATAATAGCACAATATGGTGAAGTACTGTAAAAAAAAGGTTTACTACCCAAAAATAAAATGCCACTTACAATCTGGCAGAGTAAAATCGCACTGTGAGCAACATCCCAATACAGCAATCTGCTCCATGTCGGCTAACGCCGCTTGTTCGGATGGTAAGTAGTCTCTGGTCACACAGCACGCTCTGTCGATTCAGACCACCTAGTCACCAGTCGATTAAGTTAGGGGGCGTGACGGGGCCTGTGCATTGGAGTTGATGCAACTACAGACACAGCTGTGAGGTTTCCACTCCAATGCACAGGCGCCGTCACTCCCCCTGATGTAATCGACTGGTGACGAGGTGGTACGCACAACTTCAGCTTGCCCCGGTGCCGGGAAACAATTACTCTTGCTACATCTGTATAATGTGGTCTCCTTTTTCATTACTTGGCCATTTTGTTCAGCTGCTGCTGCAATTCCTGCTTTCTCATTGTGCCTACGGGTAGTAATAATAAATGATGGATATGAAAAGAATGGTCTGTTTAGTGTCGAATTTTGCTGTGTAAGACCCATTGCAACAAGTTGCTGTTGGGATTTTGTGTTTATTACAGGCTGCAAATGTTGGATCATTTTGCTGAATGTGTCAAGCAAGCTAAAGGAGTTCGCCAGCAGGCTGTGCAGCTGAATATTTTCACAGCTGTGCTTAGTGCACTAAAGGTAGGGACAATACCATACTGATAAATAACATGTAAAATGTACATATGTTTATCACCTCTCTCTGTGATGCACAGAGGATATTTCAAGAATGTAAGGTTTTCTTTGAGGCTTACAGCTCATAACCTGTGTATCGTCTACATACTTTCAATCTATACATTTTATTTCACTTTTAGTGGCAATCAGTGATACCCCTAGGTTAAGCTCCCATTCTAGATCAACATACAAACAGGAAGGGTCTTGAACGTAAATGGAAAACTCCTCTGCACAATCCACAGGAATAATGAGGGAGCAGTGTATTTTTTTAAGTTCCAAATTATTTTCAATCTTTTTTACAGGCCTACAGAAGTAGCCAGTGTAACATCACCCGGCAGCAGGAAATCTCTCCATGGGGGATCCATCAAAAACAAAAAAGTTACCACCACCCTCCCCCCACACACAGAGAGCCATAGCTTTTATGGAGCAACAGCATTTTGCTTTTCTTCGTCCGGCTCTGGCGACAGTCTGGCTACATCTGTACAACAGATGAACAAATGGATAGATATTTCGTTATCACAATAATTTAAACTCGTACTGACACAATGATTATATTGTAACATTACATGCAGTAAAATTGGCTAATTTAAAATTACTATTTTTACTAACATGATACCAGTTTAATTGTTATTGATTATATTGAAACATACCTTACCCACATGTAGGACAAAGATAGGGCGGCACTCTGTATTTCTCAGACAGTAAAAAAATTGTTTCCTCATGAGTACATCACAAAGGATTTCAGAATTTTTCCACTAGGCTGTGACAACTGTGCTGAATAGCATAAAAGAGAAATGTATTCATGCATCCTTAAAATCGATCAAGAAACTTCTCAACAGGTTTCAATGCGCATTGTCAGTGGATGTCCGGTTGCTACAAATATCACATGATATTTATTGTCAAAATGTCAAGAGCTAAAAAAAAATTATGTTTTGATTTTTGTTTTGGTTGTAAAATATTTTCGTGTTTTGGTTTGACAAAAATTCCATTTGGACCGTGTCCATCCTTAGTATATACAGATGTAGTAAAGTTTATTGCATTAAAGTGGGATATTCTGCGTTATAGTGTGATATGGTATCAGCAGGAGCAATTAAATCTTCTACATCTGTTCTAACCTGGGTGGATTTTTTAACAGGATGACAAGATCCTAGATGAACAACGCACACATTTTTACAGATGACGTTAGAAATTTTAGCGGAAGCAACAAAAAATGTAGTAATAAAGTTCAAATGTATTGAATTATGAGATGATACTTTGTCAGGGCTCCCTGCTTTTGGTCCATCCAATTGAGAAAATATACTGTATACGGGAGATCGGTTTGTAAGGTTTATTTCCCATCTGAGAAATACAGAGTAACATCGTCATATTTGCACTGCAAGTGGGTAAGGTTAGTTTGGTATGACCATGAGCATTATACTACTATGAATCTGCACTGCTCCTTGCCTGAACTGTTAAAGCACAATTTTCAGCATAGAGATCATTAATATTTTTTGGCTGGTTTGCATATGGTACATTAGTAGTTTGCCCATATTCTAGATAAAAATGAAAGCAACAATATTGCAGTTTGAAGATACACTAAGGCCTTGGGAAATGGGAATTGTAACTTAAATAATAAAGCCTGCTCTATTAAAAAAGTTATCTCAACCGGTTACGGTATCAAGAAGAGTTTATGGAAATATATGTAACATTGCAAGAGGCAAGTTGCGGTTTGCATGGTAATTTAATTTTGAATAGCTTACTTTTACTATATGTGCGCTACCTGAAAGATACATTAGTATGTACTTTTGTTTTCAACTACAGCCTAAATTAACTCAAATTAGACCTGTGATACCA
Source organism: Ascaphus truei (assembly GCF_040206685.1). Classification (NCBI taxonomy): domain Eukaryota; kingdom Metazoa; phylum Chordata; class Amphibia; order Anura; family Ascaphidae; genus Ascaphus; species Ascaphus truei. The sequence goes on along the minus strand of NC_134486.1, from coordinate 175,031,324 downwards.
TAAAGAATTCAAATGATCCTTTCAGCACATGTGATATCAAGTATCTGGTGAGCTGTACCAATCTCCAGCAAAGTGAAGAGTAATTCAAATAGTTATTCTGTTTTTTGTCAACTTTTTAAATATATGTTATTGTTTATGTTCTCTAGACGGCATAGACATGCATCATATGAGGTGTTTGAGTCTGGAATTCATTATGCCTGGGAACTATATTAGTATCTCGTTATTGTGAACTTATTTTGCTTTACCTTTATCAGCGTATGTGATTGAGAGGAGATAAGAAGTAGAAATATGTGAAAGTTGGAGGATTTTTGAAATTCATCAAAAGCATCAATTATGAATATCTTACTTAGAAAGCATCTTGACACCAACTTTCACAAGAAAGTTTTTCTGCCAGTTCTGTGGTGGCATATAATGTATCTCCATTTGCTTGATATACTGTATCTCCATATGCTTCCTATACTGTACCTCAATGTGTTTCATATACTGTGCCTTCATGATCTTCATATACTGTATCTCCATATGCTTCATATACTGTATCTCCATGTACTTAATAATTATACCTCCATGGGCTTCTGATTCTATACAGTATCTCATTGTGCTTCCCATACGGTACCTTCAAGTGCTTCCAATATTGTACATTATGTTCTTCCTATAGTGTACCTCCATATGCTTCCTATACTGTACCTCCATGTGCTTAGTATACTGTACCAACATTTACTTCCTATACTGTACCTCCATGTTCTTCATATACTGTACCTCCATGTGCTTCCTGTACCGCTCCTGCATGTACTTCCTATACTGTATTTCCATGTGCTTTATATGCCCCAAACCCACCTTAGCAAACTTGACACCCTCTACAATTCAATTTGTCATTTCGTTCTCCAATGCAACTACAACACACATCACTGCGAAATGTTCAAAGAACTAGATTGGTCATCTAGGCGCAAAGTTCACATTTTCTGTCTTGCCTTCAAATACTTTCTGGTCAAGCTATCTATGTGAACAAGCTCCTCACCCCTACCACATGCAGCACTTATCATCTGAGATCAGACTCCAAAAGACTGTTCATGGTCCCAAGGCTCAACAAAGTATCCGGCCGCACCTCCTTCTCTTACCGTGCACCCCAAAACTGGAAAAACATACTGGAGACTCTCACATTCGCCAGTCTAAGTTCTTTCAAAACTAAGGCTGTCTCACATTTTAATCTGGTCTGTAACTGTTACATAAGCTTATAATATACATCTTCTCTAACTGTGCATGCAATCTATTGTACAGTATATAATGTATACCCTGTTCATTTATGTAACTGTATTTGTAACCATGTATTATTTGTCATATTAACTATGTCCAGGACATACTTGAAAACGAGAGGTAACTCTCAATGTATTACTTCCTGGTAAAACATTTTATAAATAAATAAATAAAATAATACAGTGCAGTACATCCATATTCTTTATATGCTGTACCTCCATGTGGTTCCTATACTGTAACTCCATGTGATTCCTTACAGCACCTCCCATGTGCGTCATATACTGTACCTCCATGTGCTTCCTATACTGCTCCTCCATGTATTTCCATGTGCTTCAAATACTGTACATACATTTATTTATTTATTTATTTATTTATGGGAAAGGGTACTATGTTTTTCCCCACCAATCTAATGAATCGTTTTATGATCATTGTGTTCTACCTTTGGCACCCTGGCATAAATATACTTTATTGATGTTTCCCAGCAATCTGCATTCAAGTTTACTCAAATTAAATACATAAAACATACACAATGTGAAATAAAATTGTAAATCAGTGGGTTTTGACCTTATGATTTTTTGTTTTTTTTACATTGTTATGTTAAAGCTTGGGTTATGTCGAGATGTAAAAAATGATGGTCTTTAATATGGGCATTTTTTTTAGTTGATTTTTGACAATGGAGAAATTACACAATCTGTCTGATTCATTAGTAAATGATTTGCAGATCCCCATAGTTTAAAATCCCTGCTCAGATATACTGAATTATTATACTGACTATATTTAGGAACTTTACGCAAGAAAAACATTTCTGACTAATACTTGATAACAGTATACATTCCAAATTTACATATAACAAACTCAAATAATTATTAAAAAAAAAAAAACAACACTTGGGTATTAACCCGTTGAGTACCGAGTCTCCTGAACCGCAGCACTATTGAATCTGCATGTGTCCCATAAAGCTTGGAGCTGACACCACTGATATATAAGCCATACAGTCATTAGTGAGGAAAGCAGTGATAATGCAGGCAGTGGGCTGGTCAATCCATAGAGATACAGCGGAGCCTCTTCAAAGAAAAGACCCCAAAGTAAATCACAGTGCGGTGCCAAGTAGCCTCACAACTGCCTAAAACATAACTGCATGTATTATTGTGTACTCACGACACCCGTTCTGCACTGTAGCTACAAGAACGCTCCGGTGGCCATCTCTGCTCCTCGTGGTGTCGGCGTGCTCCTATCCGGAAATGACGTGTAAAAGGGAGGATTTGGTAACCGTGGTCACAGCACTCCACACAACCAACGCTTGGAAAATTCAAAAAACTTTATTAAGCTCCACAGTGAGCATACTGCACCGACACACTTTATTCGAGCAAATACCCGGTATGTACCTGGCAGATACCTGGAATGCGCCGCTCCTCACCTCTGGCAAGCCCCGTTGCATTTGCCGTCCCAGCCTGGGTTCATGCCTGGCTGATGGGCGGCTGATCTGTTAAATGATAATGATTAGGATTTAATAGGCTGCAATGCTTCGCGTGTCTACCAGATGGCATAAATTCATGAATTGTAATGCAGTATATATATATATACTGTGCAGTATTGCAGCCAGCGGGAATAAAATGCTTCAATCCCTGCCGGAAAATAACTCAATGCACTCGGGCAGAAAACAGTCACAAACCTCAATACACCCGGGTATACCCGAATTCGTGGGACTAGCCGAGCTCGAATAAAGTGTGTCGCCAGTGTACATAGTAATAATAGTAATAATAATAATATACAACGCTTTTCTGTTACAGGCTTGTTACACTGATTGCAACACTTGTATCTATACGAGTCTGAGGGAAGGGATAACACCTTTGAAAGTGACACAGTCCCAGGAGTTGCTATTTGGTTATGAGCATAGACCATTTAACACCACGTTACTATATACAGTGCGATACTTATATTTATCTGTGTAGTGCTGTCAACATTGTGTACTACTAAGTCTGATACAGCTACCTTATTTTTGCCTACGCAGTATGCATTTGATACTATGTGTTTAGTTCATGAGCATCATATGTCCTAAATAACACGCAGGAGTCTATGGGGTTAACCTCCCTTATATGTTCCATAGGAGATTACTAGCTTTACTATTATCCCTATCTTTGACTCCCTTCGCTCCTCCGAGGGGTCAGTTCATAGCCATATTTTATCCATTTGAGTGTAATTATTAAATTTAAAGATGTATTAAAACTTTTTTGTTTTTTGCGCCGTTTTCGATTTTAGTTTCAGGTATAGGGGATTCTTAACCTTATAGCCCTAGAAACATACACCATTGGTTTAGAGTGCAGTTATAGGGGTACCATTTGAACTTCTTTGTTCACTCTTTCTAATATTGACCTCATACCTCTTTGCACCTAACGTTTTATGGACCTACGGTATAATAGGTGAGCAGTTCTTCACAATCCTTATGTGGTTAAGAGACAATAATAAACGTATGAAGTTCTATAGGGAACACACTTACATTTGAACAACAAATCTTCAAATGGGGATGGGGGGACCTCTTGATGATACCTCAAAATAGGGAAGAGAAGGGAAACATAGTATAACACTGTTTATTAACAACAAATTAAAAAGAGATTGAAATCTAACAAGCGGCCAATAAATAATGGCATAGAGAGGAGGTGTCTCCAGACTCCACAGATCGTCCTCCAGAATATTTGGTTGTCTCTTGTGGATTCTGTTCCAGCTGGTAAGATGGTAATGCGAGGATGCAGTTAACAGCAGGGGGGTCTTCCGGAACTCGTGCACAGACCGGATTTCCTCTCATATCTCCCTTTCAGGAACGTAGTTTCCTGGATCTGCTTCAGTGTCCCCACTGGAGGAAATAAGAGGCTGAAGGAACCCTGAAGCAGATCCAGGAAACTACGTTCCTGAAAGGGAGACCTGCCTGACGTCCACGGAAGCAGAGGATACCACGAGGGTTTCGTGTTACACCGGAGGCGACCAGGACTCAGAAGGCTCCAAGTACAAATTCTCTCCCCTGCATGCATCCTATCTACTTCTAGTAAGTAGGCATTTCATTGAGCTTTGATCATAAGGGCACATTTGGCAACTAGATTTACTGCGCAATGTCCTGTTTCTCTGCTCTATGTCATACATCTGCAGGTTGAATATATCGTGAGGAGGACTGTTCACTCTTTGCTCTGTGAACTGTGATTTTGATACCATATATCACCAGATGACCACTCAAGATTGGGAACAATAGTCTGTATATTTGGACTTTAATATCATTTCACATCATTTCACTGTATTTACACATGCGCCAGGTTTATGTCTATTTTTGTATTTATATTCTTGTTTTGAGGTTTATTTTGGGATATTCCTCAGTAGATTACCAGGCTGCTTTAGTTGTGCACTGCACTTATTAATTCACATATGCACTGCATAGTTTTAATTTAGGTATAGCGCTTGTCACAGTATATTTTGTATTTTTATTGTTGTTATCTCCCACTGTACAGCTGCTCACCTCACATAATACCCTTTTCACCTTTGTCATTAGTATGGCTCTTTTCACTAATAGAGCACTTAGAGGTGGCAATTTTGATGGGGTCTTTGATGAAAATCCAGACTGTATGGATCTGGAAATAGAAAATCTAGAAACGCAGTTCTCAAAATTAGAGAAACTATTACATCAGGAAGTTAAGCAAACTTGGGACTCTTACGCTCTTAAAAAATATCTGGAGTGCAAGAGAATCCCAAGGGGCTTAAGAGTTTTAAAAGTCCCCACGTTAGATAAAGATAAAGAAAGTTTCATGGAGGAGTGGAATTTCTATCTGGACCAATGTTCGGTTAATCTCATACAGTTACTGTAGTGATCAAACAAAGAGCCTCTACTTTGGAGATCATTGACAGTGAGATTAATCAGATTAAGGAGAATCTGGAACCCTTTATGGAACTAAAGGAATATAAGGAACTAGAGGACAAAGTGATTTTAAGAATAGAAAAATTGGATAGAGAAACCAAATTGAATAAGCAAATTAAATTTGCAAGAGACAAAAAAGATTATCACGAAAATAAACAACGTAACTGGAAAAGAGAACAGGTGACAGTCCCAACAGATAATGTAGAAGGAGTAATTAATACAGCACCACCGGTAATTAAAACAAGTAAAGTGTCTCATAAAAACTCCAATTCTAAACATGCTCAAAGTAAGAAGAATGAGACAAAGACAGATAAAAAAGATACAAAAGATCTGAAGAACCCAGAAAACAGTCATACAAGATATGAATCATTTAGATCACAGACATCTGAGGGAGATCAAACTTGTAGAAAATATAGGGAGAGATCACCACTATGGAGATCAAATGAAAGAGAAGATAGAGATGGAGAAAGTAATAAAAGATTTGTTCCTCCTTTTTTTAGAGCAACGCAGAGGTCACAAGCCCTTTTACGAAGCCAGGAGAGAGAGCAGGAGAGAGTGGCAAGGACCCAGGGAGTTAGAAAGAAAAAGATCACGAGCAGACGTCTCAGAGGAAAGAGAGGAGGAACAAGAAAACAGAAAAAGAACAAATGCAGGCAGAGATTGGTAAAAAAACAGAATATCTTTAATCTTAGTGATCACAAACTTTCAGATGTTGAGACAAAAGTATTAGAAAAGGGACTCACTTTTGCTCAAGTCCAGGGACCTAACATGTTTAAAACATTTATTGATGTACATAAATATGTTAGGAAGTTAACACTAAAGAAGTATTTTATCAAAGATGCAGTCACTAGAGCTGTTAACATGGACACAGCAAGTACAAACGCAGTGAAGTCCCCATTGACTGCATTTAAGAAAAGTTCAACATTTTACCCTAAGATGTGTAAAGGGAAGTTTATAGACACCTTTGCGGACATGGTCATAGGAGACTTAGAAAACTTGAGCCAAGACTTCAAATGTAAAAAACAAAATATGACCACAAATGAGAAGGAAGCAGTAAAATCATTATCAAATAATCATCAGATAGTGATCAAGCCAGCTGATAAAGGTGGTGGGATAGTAGTCATGAACAGGGACTACTATCAGGAAGAATCCCAACGAATATTAAGTGATGGGGAAACCTATCAAACACTTAAAAATAACCCCACAAAGGAATATGGTATTCAGTTATCTGAATGGCTGGCAAAAGGGTATGATACGGGTATTATCAGTAAAAAAGAGTTGGAGTCCTTATTGATAGAACAACCTAAAACACCACTCTTCTATTTTATCCCGAAGATCCACAAAAATCCCTTGAAACCCCCAGGTAGACCTATCATCTCAGGGGTAGGGTCCCTAACATCCAACCTATCTCAATTTGTGGATCATCTATTACAGAAGTATGTGGTAGAAATACCATCACATCTCAAGGACACGTCGCATGTGTTACGAACCATTGAAGATCTAACATGGGAAGAAGATCTGATTTGGGTCACATGCGACGTGGTGTCCCTTTACACTATTATAGACCATGAAAAGGGTCTGAAGGCCATAGAGTGGGTTTTGAATAAAGATACCAACATGGAATCTTCAGTTAAAATATTCATTATAGAAGCCATCAGGTATATACTCACCCACAATTATTTCTCTCATGATGGCTGCTATTACCTCCAGACGTGTGGCACCGCGATGGGTACCAGGTTTGCACCAAGTTATGCTAACATTTTTATGGGCATGTGGGAAGAAAATTACATCCTTAACCACAACCCATATGGTGCAAACCTGGTACTCTGGAAACGCTACATCGATGATGTGCTATGCGTCTGGAAGGGCACTAAAGAAGATTTAGAGGCCTTCAAAGAACATCTTAATACAAACGACTATAATATACAATTCACGTTTAGTACTAGTCCACAGTCTATAAACTTCCTGGATCTAACCCTCTACACTGTTAATAATGAGATACACACAAAAACTTATTACAAAGAGGTGAATGCCAACTCCTATGTCTTGGCATCCAGCCACCACCATCCCCATTGGTTAAAAAATATCCCAAAATTACAAGCGCTTAGGGTAAAAAGAAACTGTTCACAATTGGAAGTGTATAAGGAACAAATTGAGGACGTGGGTAATAAGTTTAAAGATAGGAAATACAATGGGAAAGTTGTTAAAAATGCTATTGAGCAAGCTAACAACACAGAAAGGGCTTCCTTGATCCATCCGGTTAAAAAAGTAGCTGCTAATGCAAATAAAGTATTTCTCCCTTTCATCACACAATTTAACGGTATGTCTAGGGAGATATCCAAAGTGTTTAATAAACACTGGGGGATCCTACAAAGAGATCCTATTCTACAATCCATATTACCTGACAAACCGCAAATTGTGTATAAAAAAGCTCAAAACTTAAAATCCCAGCTGGCCCCTAGTTGCCCTAAGAAACATCAAGGATTGGGACAAACAATGTGTTTAAAAGAACTTAAAGGTTATTTTCCCTGTAAGAAGTGCATTGGTTGTAGTTATGGATCAAAATGTAAAGAATTCAAATCCAATGTAACCGGTAAAAGTTTTGAAATCCGTTCATTTATTAATTGCAAATCTAATTTCTGTATTTACCTTTTAGAATGTCCCTGTAAATTACAATATGTGGGCAGGACGGGGAGACCACTGAAACGAAGATTTGTCGAACATGTGTACAATATTAAAAATGGTTTGGAAACACACAGTGTTTCCAACCATTTTAAATTGCACCATAATCAATCACCAGAGGGGCTCACATGTATCGGCATAGATTGCCCCAAGGTGGGTATCAGAGGGGGTGATAGACTACAGAGGGTTTCACAGCAAGAAACCTTCTGGATCTATACTCTCAAGACCCTCTCCCCGAAAGGGTTAAACATCGATTTTGATTTAGCATCATTCCTTTGATGCACTGGAACCAATCATTTATTTTCTCATCCAATGTAATTTCATATGTTTTTATACATGGTTTTATACATTTTTACTGTATTTGCATCAAGTGATCCCATGAATCCTAATTGAGTCAGGGAGTCGCTTCAGAGGTGATTAAGCTCATACCCATCTGATGGTAATTATCAGCAAGTGGAATCACCCTGTTACTTTTTGGCCCAAAGTGGCTCCTGTATACGAGGGGTTAAACTGGGGCTATATATTGCACACGGGATTGATGAGGCTCCACAATCCCCTGACGAAGTGACGTTCCCCATCACGAAACGCGTAGTGAGGAGCCTAAGAGGTACTGCCCGACACACTCAAGCTGCTAGTCATTGAAGAGGAGACGGTGACGTCATCCAAACCGCGCCGGAATCCCGCGAGGTACACGCGGCACCGAGGAGGACATTCAAAGACTGAGTGCGGCGTTTGGGTTGTGCTGGGTCGGGCACTTCTTTGTTTTTACACTCACCGTCTTTTGTGAGTATTTTATTTGTTAGAGGTAGGCGTCATTAAAGTTTTTTATTATTGCGCAATCCTTTCCCTCTTTTGTCCCCACTGGAGGAAATAAGAGGCTGAAGGAACCCTGAAGCAGATCCAGGAAACTACGTTCCTGAAAGGGAGACCTGCCTGACGTCCACGGAAGCAGAGGATACCACGAGGGGTTCGTGTTACACCAGAGGCGACCAGGACTCAGAAGGCTCCAAGTACAGATTCTCTCCCCTGCATGCATCCTATCTACTTCTAGTAAGTAGGCATTTCATTGAGCTTTGATCATAAGGGCACATTTGGCAACTAGATATACTGCGCAATGTCCTGTTTCTCTGCTCTATGTCATACATCTGCAGGTTGAATATATCGTGAGGAGGACTGTTCACTCTTTGCTCTGTGAACTGTGATTTTGATACCATATATCACCAGATGACCACTCAAGATTGGGAACAATAGTCTGTATATTTGGACTTTAATATCATTTCACATCATTTCACTGTATTTACACATGCGCCAGGTTTATGTCTATTTTTGTATTTATATATCTTGTAACATACTGTATATAAATGGTGTTCTTCTCTCAAATGCTTATCTAACATCTCTATGTGATGGGAAGTTGGCAATAGGTGTTCAAGAAGAAGTACACTACCGACACACTTTATTGAAGTGTGGTCGGTACCGCAAGCCGGGAAATCTCCCGGCTTGCTAGTGGCCGCCCCTCGGCGTGCCGCGCGTCATAGACGCGCGGTCACGCGTCATCGGGAGCGTGCGCCCCCTGCACGCGTGTCCAGGGGCTCCCCGAGGGAGCCCTGGTGTCCCGCGATCGCGGGACAGCGGCAGGGGGTTCCGGGGGACCCGGCGGACCCGGCAGCGGTAGGGAGAGCGCCCCGATCGGAGGGCGCTCTTCCGCTGCTTCGGCGCGCGCCCGTCACACTCGGGCGCGCGCCAGGCTACTGCTGCGGCACAGAACGGGCAAATGCTCGAATAAACTGTGCCGCAGCAGTATAGTGGCACTTGTGTAGGTAGGTTTAACCATACTATGAAAACTTGAAAAATATACTTGGCATAAAGTTGGAAAGGTATTTATATACATTCAAATAAGGATGGCTGCCAAGAACGGTAAGGCCACAACCACCAAATATGGAAGTTACTGAAAATCAATGGCCCTCATTTTCCAGAGGCTGGATTGTCCCTGGGCCTGACAGCATTAAGGAACAAGGCATGAAGGCAAAAAGTGCTAAGAATCCCCAGAAGTTAAACAAAAGCTGTCATTCAAACCTAAATCTGACAACCGGCAACTGCCGGAATCTCTCCAGTGAAGCAGTGCTGCATGAACTGGAAGACAAAGTTGAAAAGATGAAATGGGATATTCCTGGCTTTACTAAAGTACGAATAAAAGATGAAGGCTGCATTCAGCTCAAATGCAGTCACCTATTCTATTACAGAAGTAAAAAAATGGAGGAATTTGTGTAGTAAGCTTCATCATTAACACGAGAACAACTGTGGAGTATGAAAGCTAATGAGAAAGAGAAGCCACAATCCTCATTCAGTTGACAAAGACATACAGGTTTCCAAGCGTATGCCCCAGCATCACGTCACACAGGCTATGAAGGGGAATCTTTTTACTAAGAAATCAACCACTTTAGCAACAAAGGAAAGTATCACCTCAAGTTATTTATGGGAGATTTCAATGCAAAGATGGGTGGGTGCCCAGCAGAAAGATTAAGCATCAGTTGGTAAGTATAAAGTAAAAGGAATGAACGTGGAGACAGATTGGTAGAATTTGCACAATGTGAAAACTTTTACATCATGAATTCATAGTTCAAGAAGAATCCAAATAGAAAATGGACATGGAATCGACCCAATGGGATCAAGAATGAAATTGCTTATTTCCTAGCTGACAAGAAACACGTGATTAAAGACTGCAAAATGCTTAATAGTTTTGACAGAAGGAGTGATCACAGATTGGTTAGCTGCAAATTACATCTGAATCCGAAGAAGGAAAGACGAAAACTGTTTAAAAAGAAGACAAAACCAATCAACATCAATAACCTCATGAACAATAGCAGAGAATTTAATCTAGAATTGAAAAATGATTTAATTTTACACAAAATATATGGGGACGCTTTAACAAACAATTATGACGAATTTATGAAGATAGTAATTGCTTTCTGCACATTCAACTACAGAGGAGACAACATGAAATAAAACAATTCCAACATGCAAGAACAAGAATTGAATATGCATATTTGTGTAAGATAATCCGCAAAAATATAATGGAAGATGTAACAAAATTTTACTGCGATACAGTGAAGAAGATTATCGAAGATAATAAAAGCTTAAATAAGACAAAGCAGCGACTTTTGCTTCTTCCCAATCATATCACTGCATTCAAACAAGATGATGGATTAACAATAAAAGACAGTGTGCTTATCATAAATGCGTTGAGGACATGAAATTGTACGAGAACACAGAACATGAAATTGTATGAGAACACAGATTATACCCTGTTTTAACTAACAGACAATGTGTGAAAATAAACCATGAATGATGTACCATGCATACTTCCAGAAGAAGTTGCAAAACTCTCTGCTATATCATCCTGGATGGCCCTCCGTCGCCTTAAACTCAACATGGCTAAAACAGAGCTCCTCATACTTCCTCCCAAACCTGGCCCTACTACCTCCTTCCACATTACTGTTGGAACTACGATCATTCACCCAGTAGCCGAAGCACGCTGCCTAGGGGTCACACTCGACTCCTCCTCACATTCGCCCCTCACATTCAAAACATTTCTAAAACCTGTCGCTTTTTCCTCCGCAATATCACAAAGATACGCCCTTTCCTCTGTTGCTCGACTGCTAAAACTCTGACTCAGGCCCTCATTCTCTCCCGTCTTGATTACTGTAACTTCCTGCTGTCCGGCCTTCCTGCCTCTCACCTGTCTCCCCTACAATCTATCCTAAACACTACTGCCAGAATCACTCTACTCTTTCCTAGATCTGTCTCAGCATCTCCCCTCATGAAATTCCTCTCCTGGCTTCTGATCAAATCCCGCATCCCACACTCCATTCTTCTCACTTTTAAAGCTTTACACTCTTCTGCCCCTCCTTACATCTCAGCCCTAATTTCTCGTTATGCACCATCCAGACTCTTGCGTTCTTCTCAAGGAAGTCTTCTTTCTACCCCCTTTGTATCTAAAGCCCTCTCCCGCCTTAAACCTTTTTCACTGACTGCCCCAAACCTCTGGAATGCCCTTCCCCTCAGTACCTGACGAGCACCCTCTCTATCCACCTTTAAGACCCACCTTAAGACACACTTGCTTAAAGAAGCATATGAATAGCACTGTGGATATTCTGAACACGATACATAAAGCTTGGCCCCCTGCAGACGCACTTACCAGAACTCCCTCCTACTGTCTCTGTATGTTCTCCCTACCTAACAATTAGACTGTAAGCTCCTCGGGGCAGGGACTCCTTTTCCTTAATGTTACTTTTATGTCTGAAGCACTTATTCCCATGACCTGTTATTTATATTTTCTGTTAATTATTTGATTACCACATGTATTACAACTGTGAAGCGCTATGTACATTAATGGCGCTATATAAATAAAGACATACAATACAATACAAAAGCAATAAAATCCATGAAGAATGGGAAGGATCAAGGGGGAAATGGAATTACTGAAATATTGAAAGAGTCTAGGAAAGAAGAAGAGAAAATCCTTGCATAAACTCTTTAGATGCTGGTGGAAGAACAGGAATATTCCAGAGCAATTGAGCAATGTTATAGTTATCCTGATACATATAGTATGTTGCCAGGTCCCCCTGTTACCTCCAGGCTGCATGAGGGGGATGGTTGTGTGGTTGCTGCAGGGAGATTGTGAACTGGCGAGCGGGTCGCCGGTGCTCCGCAGAGGGCGCCGCCATTTTGTGTGTGCGCGTGCATGTGCAGAGAAGTCTCGCGCATGCGCAGATAGTATCTAGAGTTACGGCAGCCATCTTTGTACACCAGGTGCATGCGCAGTATAATGCCAGCGGCGACCATTACACCCATAGATCCGCTGGGAACTGCAAGTCCCAGCAGCCTCAGGGGCTGCAGACCACATGTTGTCGGGCGGCTTTTATAGGGTGTATTAGAAATGTTCCCGCCAAAGTGTAATTATAAATTCTCACGTGTGCTTCCCTCATTTAATCAGTTCATCATTTCACCAGATCAACAGTTCAGCACTTAACCCCTACAGTACCATAGCTATGCTGTGAACTAAAACATATCTAAAAGAAGTAAAAACACAATTATAGTGAAGTGGTTGAGTCCTTCCATAGACTGTCACACACCGTTGAAAAAAATGAACATACACGAACTTTACGGGACACAATTGTAAGAACTTAATTCAGTTCACTTATATTAGCAATAATAATATATGGATTGTAATCACACTGCACGGGAGCAGGGCCTCTCCTAAACTGAAGCAGGTTGACTTCAGCCTCGGGGACCCCCTACTTCAGGAGATACAGGCCCCGTTATGGGGTGCCGGTATCCCCTGCACTTGTAAAGCTCCCGCGTCACGTGACATTTACATTCTGCAGGGGATACCGGCACCCCATAACGGGGCCTATATCTCCTGAAGTAGGGGGTCCCCAAACCTGAAACCAATGCGGTTCAGCTCAGGAGACCCCCTGCTCATGTACACTAGTATTAAAAATCATATTTGTACAGCACGATCGCCTGTAAGAGCCGTGCATTGAGACGCAGCGTCTCCATATAGTTCTTACAGGCTGCTTTGTTTATAATAGTTATCATGCTATCTAACTTTAAGCACGATATCAGGGGGGGAAGAAGGTGATCGCGTGATATGGCCCTTTTGGGCAAGGCAGGCCAAAAACGCGCCAAACAGCCTTAGTGAATAGCGCTTATGGCTTCACCCTTTTTCGCCCGAGTGATGTAACCCATTTCAGCACTAATTAACGTAGCTTAGTGAATCGGCCCCACTGTCACCAACGCCTTTTACAGCAACACTTGAAAAATTATTCAAGACAGGAGATTGGATTTGGAAGAAAAAGTATTCACAATCAACGGTTAATTCTCATGCCACCTATGATTTGCAAATGAGATTTTTATTTTTGCCAAAAGCTCCGAAGACCTCAAGCAATAAATCAGAGAACTTACCGAAGCAAGTAAGAAAGTGGGACTCCACATGAATCTCAACAAGACCAAGGGATATGCAACAAATGTGTAAAATCTGAAAAAAGCAAAATAAATGGAATAGAAGTAGAAGACGTTGGAAGGTGTGATAAGCGCAGATAACGTGCTATCACATGAAAAGTCCCATTGACTTTAATGGGGCTTTTCATCAGCACTATCACATTTTACAGAATAAGGGCCTATGTCTACATGACTGGCAAGTAACAATGAATGGGAACCTTTTGAATGAACTCAACATGAGAATGAAGATGGGATTAAATGAATTTGGAACAAACTGGAAAGTTCCCTTGAAAGATTTTCCTATGTGCCTGCAGAGAAAAGTTTTGACCAATGTGTTCTGCATGTTCTCACGTACATACGTGAAACTTGGACCCTAAATGCAAAGATCATTCAGAAGTTTCATACAACTCAAAGATGTATGGAGTGATGTATTCTGGGTATTACCTGAAGAGACATGAGAATGATAGAATGGGTTCAAAACCAAACAAAAGTCTGTGACACTATTACAAGGGTAAACGTTTTGTAATGGCAGTGGCAGGACATATTTCAAGAACAAATTACCATTGTTGGACAATAATATTACTCACCTGGATTCCAAGTTAAAGTAAAAGACTAAGACGATGACCAAAAGTGAGATGGGAAAATTAACAGTATATATTTGTTGGAGCAACTTGGAGAAGAGTGTCTTGCAACCACATTACCTGGAAGATCATTGGGGAGGCCTTCATCCAGCAGTGGATTGACTAGGGGTGAAGAGGATGATATGGTATACACTTCAACGTCTCTGTACATTCAGGGGATTAGATATTTATTATCCCATGAATATTACATATTTTAAAATGATGATGAGAATGTCTATGCACGTCTAAATTTCTGCAGCTTACAGTATTTTATATTAAGTCTTTTAGTCAATCTTGTGCTTCAGGGTTTAATGTAGCTACAGATGCAGCCACCAGTATTTGACTATTTGTCTGGGAAAATACTGTGGCAATCTCACAGTAAATGCTGCAACATTTCTGTGAGATTCTGCAGCCAGACTAATGGCCCATCGGATTAACACAGCGGGGGTCTCAGTTTGAATGGGACCTTCAGGGACCCCCACGATGATAATTCAATGGGCCATTCATCTGGCTGCAGAAATCTCACCGAAATGTTGCAGTTTTCTGGGAGATTGCCCCAGATTTTCCAAGGCAAGTGGTCAGATACTGGTGACTGCATCTGTACAGTTTTAAAAATACAATATATTGGGGTCATGGCAGGTCAACAGGACTTAATTTGGGGGGGCCATCACTAAAAGTGACACGTGTCATTTAGAAGGCAATACATGATAGCCAGATACTATGCTCTCAGCATTAAAGAAAAATAAACGTTCTTGAATGATTACTGGTGAATCCCAGAGAGAGGTGACCCACAGGTCACGCCTTAGTTGGAGGACTTTATTGGAAATTAGGATATTCGGTGATAACCTCTACGCTACAGTGCAACGATTACAGATATCTGAATATTATAAAGAGACGCATGCAATGAGACCACATATGACATGAGAAAGAGGTGCCAAAGACAGACATCCATTTGTCATTCAAAATTAAGCTTGTTACAGCCATCATAATCGCCTGAATCTATTGATATGGCTCACGTCTGTCTAAGTATTGGGGGAAATTAAGCTATGAGCATTTAAATCTTGAGGCAAGATTCTAAATGCCGCTTTAGAGCAGGTTTTTTTTCTCTATCGTAAAACCATCAATTTAGCAGCTGATTTATGACAGGGGTGGGTTTATGTGGTTTCAATGGGGAAAAACATAGTACATAAGTCTTAGCAGGGTATTATGAAAATCAGAATTCAACAGAGGTATGATGGATGTTTTGGGATGAAACACTTGGATTTCCATTTTTCTACACCAGTGACCTCTCTGGAGAAAACCCTGACATATGGTAACGTAATGTATTGGGATTTCTGTTTTATGTTTTATCCTGTTATTTTAAGAAACTGTACTGCATTTACTGTAATTGTATGTTCTTGTAATGATCTTTTTCTGTAATCTAAAGCACTGTATTCTTTTATAATATATATATATATATATATTGTGACAAACGGCTTACTCCGGGGCTCCGCCGTCTGTCCGGGACTGTTAGAACACGGTCTTTTAGGGTAGGTTAAATGATGAGACGTCACGTACTGTTCCTTTAAACAGGCTATACCTGGTTTATTCAGTCCCAGGCACTGGGACTGCTACAGTGTAAACAGAAAACAAAGCCAAACAAAAAGCTGCTCGTCTGAGCGATAACTTAAAACTTAGATGTCCCTGACTCAGAGTTGGAAGTGGCTTGTCCACTTCCACCAACAAAATAAGTACCTTTGCAGTCTTTAGACAAACTAACAGAATGAATGAAGCGATTTGGGAAAGAGGCTTTCTCACCCCTCTGCAGTTCAGCAGCCTTCCAGGCTCTTGGGCGGGGCCCAGAGGAAACAGGAAACAGGTCTTATATACCTGAACTCTAATCAGCATGACAGGTGACAGAAAACAGGCAGCAGACAAACTGTGAAATGGAGTGCCTGTACTACGAGGCTGCCCTGTTCAGCTTAGACAGGACAGAAACTGTTCAGTATCCTGGGAGCCCTGTATATGGAGTTTATTACCAACCCCTGGTTTCTGTCACAATATATATATATATATATATATATATATATATATATAGGCAATACGATACCGTATGAGCGAATATCAGAGGCAGCACTCCACGAGGTAGTCAAAAAAGATTTGTATTTAGTGAGACATCATATCCAACATTTTGGTCCTACACACGGGACCTTTCTGAAGGTGATGTACATACAGAGTGCAATAGAACACATATAAATACCCTACCAAACCATGACAAACAGGTGCAACACATAATTTAATTCAAACAATAACTTACATGCTAAATGCAGGACCCTCCCATTGCAACCAAACCATCAGGCGTTAACTGAAACGCAATGATGCACCCGTCCCGTGAAACGCACTCACAGCGCATGCAGGGGTCAAGGGTTATAGGCTATAAGTCAAATCATCTCCGTCGCGTGTCTCAGAGCCAGAGGGGGCGCATGTAACCAATGAAACGCATGTCTGCACATGCGCGAGCCGCGAGCTGGTGAAGGGAGAGTGTAATGCGTGTGGAGCTGACAGGATAACCATTGCGCATGCGCGAACCGCGGGAATTAAATAAATAATAAGCGCAACTGCAGGCGAAGTGGTCCTTCGCGATCTGAGCGTCTCAGGGCATGAATGGTGATCATGTTGCTTGCTAACTAATGTGATAACTCATAAACAGTTGTTAAACTGTGTGTAGCAACTAGCTTTAATCAAGGAAGAGGGGGAATAAGCCTAAACAGGCTGAATAAAGGCATGTGTAAATGCCTAATGCTGTATAAGGGTAAAATACAGTGTCAATGCTAGCAACATTGGCCAATGGCATCATAGGCTGGTCATTACAATAAAACAAGCATGAAAAATGTGGCACAAACAACAACACCCATAATAAAATGCAGTACAGTGATACCCATAAATGTGAACATATATATACTGAGATGCTCTGGCTTAATTAAAAAATATTCATAAATAAATCATCATACAAACTAATGACCTGACTGGTGTGGCTTCATTAGGTAAGAGCCAGACCATGCATAACAGAAATGGCACACATAGTAGATTGGTCACTGTATAAGACTTAATTGGCAGATAATGTAGTTAATTGCACCTTGGCAATCAGGCGCACAATCAGATACTAAATATATCGGATAAAGCTAAAGAGTCAGTCCAAACTAGTTGCAATAGTTCCATGCATGCATGTCTGCAGTGTGACGAAACGCGTAGAGCTGTGACGTCATTGCGATTGTATTGGTGTATTTGGAGTCCCTGGCTTCCCTGCGCTCCGGCTGGCGGTAATTTCAAGTGTTAGCAATCATTGTATGAGGGAGCAAAGGACGTGCAGGCATTGGATGCCTTTATATCTTGCTGCCAATTCATGGTGAACCTGGGCTGTTTACATCCACTCTTTAAACCTGGGACTCACCATACCACCGCAGATGACCACAATAGAGATTTCTCTCCCACGAATGGTTCTGTTTGAAATCCTGTAAGTGCACATTCTTATGGGTTGCTGATTTTTTAAATAAATGTACCTTATTTTTTACTCAGTTACGTGCTATGGAGCTTGCGCTTTTGTTTGTTTTTTGTTCATATATATTTATATATATATATATATATATATATATATATATTGATATATGTGTGGCAACAGAGAAAGAGTCCCTAAAGAAGCACTCAGGTTTACCAAAGTAACCAAAATGTATTAAGTATCACATATGACATAAGAACACAATACGGAAAAATTGCTTCACGTGTCCGCAAGAGACTTCAAAGATGCACAAGCCAACAACAAAGGCATATAAATACTCAATATGTAAATGCATGTAATAGGTAGATAACAGTAATGATACTCAATAGCAAGTTTACATATGAAAGAATGGCAAGGCTGATAGCCAACTATTTGCTGCAAATAGGTAGTAAATAAAGGAGCGATCCTAACCTGACACTATTGTGGTGTATAGTGACACGTAACAGAGACAAATGGATGTAAGAAAATGAACATTATGAAGTGTATTATGTCTTATCCACACTGTGGTGAAATACACTGCTCTTCATACTAAAGCTAGCATATATGTGCCATAATGAAATAATTAAGGTCACGCTGACAATGTAAGTAATGACTGGCCATAAATGGAAAAAGTCACAGTCAAAAGATGTCAAATAAACACAGTAAGAGTATTCAGGCAAAATAACAGTCTTGCAATTATAACCATCTCAATCTTGAGGGTGCATAGCATCAAAGTCACATGGGGTATAGCTACGTGCTCTCAAAGAAGAGAGAAGCAGGGGGTCCCACCAGGCGCTCCCACTCCTACATGTTTCGACCCTTGTCTTAAACTTGGAGTGGTAAGGCAGCTAGAGCGACATGCAATTTTTAAAAGAAAAGCTTCGCGCCAAAACGGGAACAATCAGCTAGTTTAATATGCATCAGATGTTGCTCCGATCTCCTTCACCTTCCATCTCAAATCGTGAGTGACGTCGTCCGCTAAAGGAGTTACCAACGTGGTGACGCATCCCATGACAACCAAAGAAGCCCGGGTTTCCCTCTGAGCTCGTTCACATCACCCACTCTGGCGCTTGCTCTTGCCATTCTTTCATGTGTAAACTTACTATTGAGTATTATTACTCTTATCTACCTATTACATGCATTTACATACTGAGTATTTATATGCCTTTGTTGTTGGCTTGTGCATCTTTGAAGTCTCTTGCGGACACGTGAAGGGAGTCTACGCTATGTTTTAAGCATTAGATTACCCTAGGTAGGGGAAACAACTGGGGCTCAAATATATGAGAATCACTATAGAGAAAGAAATCCACTGATATAAATCCGGAATACTTTCTTTAATCCAGTAAAGTAAAGTGAACAAGAAGCAGAAAGGAACCCTTATGCAAGCCTTGACCATGTGAGTTTAAAATTACTGTATGGAGGATTTAGCATTGAACTGCGGTCATCTGATCATATATGTATTCAAACGCATAGAGATTACCACTTGAGTACAACATATGAGTCCAGCATGTAAGTCCAGCAACAATTGGAATGGTACACACAGTTAAATGAACAATGATAGTCACTCCCTAGTCAGAGACACATTCACAGGAGTTTCTTCACTTGAAGGGTAAAGGGTCCTTAACATAACCATGCTGCAAGCTTAAGCCTATAGGGAACCATGTTAATGGTTTTGAAGCAAAAGGTGGCACTGTGTGCTCATTTGCGTGTCATTTCCCAGAATCTCTTGCTGCAGTGGAAGTGCTGTGTGCAGGGTGATAATGGTGATAATGGTGATAATGGTGAAAGGCAGGGTTGCAGACCTGTCTAAGACATGCAAATGAGCATACAGTAATATTTCCATTTGCTATATATATATATATATATATATATATATATATATATATATATAAAACATTTTTGTGTGTAGTGCTTTTGCACGAGTTCCTGAATCCTAAGCAAATATGTTTTAAAGAGTTATAGGAGTTTATGATAAATAAAAGCAGCGAAGGTAGCCAGCTTATCTTTATAACATAAAATTACAGAAATTATAGGCAAATTGGCTTGAAAATAATAGTGATATTACTTTTTATTTAGTGCTTATAGTATACACCGTGCTATATATAGCCTGTTTCAGTATTAATACAGAGAACGTTTTTAGTTTCCAGTGTTAGAATATTTCTAGCTATTATTATAATCACAACATATGTATATTACAAAGGGAACGGTAGGGTTACGTAGAGTTGAATAATGTTAAACATAATAAATATATGCTTAATAAAGGGTTAAACATAACATAATCCTAGAAGCATTTTCCTCATTGGACAACAGAAAAAGTTGATTAGAATGAGTTACATTTGAAGAGTATACTTGGCAATCTAAGTACAATATGTTTCTTTGGTTAATGCAAAAGTGCTTTAAACAAATAACTTTCCACAATTGTGCTCACGTGGTTCTGGAAAATTACATTATGAAGATGATTTGACGTTATTTTAATAGACATCACAGAAAGATCTGTATTTTTCTGTGCTAGAGGAATTTAGCAAATTATCTCTAGCATGGAAAATGCCTCTTGAATAGGGATCTACTGTAGAAAAGTACCAGATACTTATGGAAACCAAAACGGTTTAAAATGCCTTAAAAAATCTATTTACACATACATTGCCTATTATAGGTTTTTTATTTAATAAATGTGCTTTTTTGTTATTCACTATTCAGATGGTTCCCTAATGGAATGATAGAAATTACTCATTAGATAAAATAGCAGCAATACACTATATAAGTTTTAAATGGCGGTATTCAAAGACCCAATGTCAGTAACACACCTCGATTCCACATTAACTGCCATTGACTTCCATAGCAGTTAAGATCGGATCAGAATATGATACCAGACATTGGCACTTAGAATAAATACTCTAGGGAAGATTTTAGATTGATTTTGCTGCACCTCAAGTAGTAGTAATACACAGCAAGCTGAGCAAGGCACCATGGATTTCAATGCTGCCAATCCCCTCCTCCACACACACTGCTTCCTACAAGGACTGCATTATAAAAACAATAGCCACTTTTATTTCTAAACAGCTTGCAGAACTGCTTCACCAGCTTAACCCAATACCACAGGCAAATCACTTTATTCAGAACCCCAGTGCATCATGGAAACAGTATACTGGTAAAGTCCATTGCAAGGCTGGGAAATCCAATCTTGTCTTCCAACTTAGCACAATACTTAATTAGATCAGACACTGCTTGCATGCTGAACTTCTCTTCGTAAACTATTCCCTAAATTGATGACAGGACTCTATGAAGTGATGTACCCTCTGCAGCAACTGACTGACTCGTACCCTTCCCCCCACCCCCTTCCCTCCGATGGTTACAGTTTTTAGTACCGGTGCACCAATTCCTATTATTACAAAAAACATATATTTTAGCCATTACCTAAATGCATACCGTAATAGCCATTTTTGGAATTTCCCTCTTTTTTTAAGAGAGATTTTGCAACTTTGATTTAGTTATTCGTAGATTGATCACATAATTCTAGTATTACTGTAAGTAGAATTATTGAACTATGGGGCCGATTCTTCAAGCTCCAATGTTGGAAACTGCACACCACTCTGGCATTAACTGCCATTGACTTCAATGACCGTTAATGCTGGTGAATCCTGGCCTATATGTTTTTTCCTGCAACTGTATTGAAGTATACTTTTTAGTATTTGGCCATTTAGCATAATTTTTTTACATTTTCTAAACATCAATAAATCAATGAATATTACATTTACACAATGAACATGTATTGCTACACAATGTCACAGCTTTGGAATTTTTGCTATGACACATTGGAAAGGATAACCATAAAGGTGCTATCCCCTTTAAGAAACAACTGCATAATAATTATTGCTTTTTTTACCTTCAGGAAGAGGAAATAGGATAGTGGAACGTAGCAGAATAGAATGAAATAAACTGAAATTCTAGTCTGATGATGACACTGTCCTCACTTGGAAAGGAGAGGCAATAAACTTAGGAATTAGGATACTGGGAGAGAAATGGCTGTGGCAATTATTGATACTAATAATAATAATATGTTCTTGTATAGTGCTGCTAGTTTTACGTAGCACTTTACAGAGACATTTTACAGGCACAAGTCCCTGCCCCATGGAGCTTACAATCTATTTTTGGTGCCTGAGGCACAGGGTGATAAAGTGACTTGCCCAAGGTCACAAGAACCATGTTCCCCAGCTGCAAACTCAGTGTCTTTACTCACTGAACCACTCCTTATACTAAATATAAATTAACTATAAATGGTGACCTATCAGCTACGAGAATAGTATCTACATATCCTGGCTTGTCTAAATTGGAGTCAGCTTAAGTATTAATCAGGTACAGTAGAATGTATCAGAATATATAAATTCATAAAGATCAACATAACAGTGAAAGCTGTCCAATACTATAGCCCACATAGATTTAGTTATAAAAACCCACCATTTCAACAAAATTGGAACAGGCATACTGTATTGTCACCCTATTGACAAATATGTTAAGGTATGTCAACAAATACAGCAACCAAGGGGTTAACTTTCATTTTAATAAAAATTATTCTCTGTCTCCTGGTCATGGTGTCTGAAGGAGCTGTTTAGCAAGTGAAGACACTGACTGTAAACAATAACACTGACTTTGAATCAGGGAAACCTAGTTCAATTCCCGGTGTCACCTCCTTGTGATGTTTATTTACCTGTTCCTCAGTAAACAAGCACTGTTCAGTTTTCGTATATTAACTCTAAAATTGGATAAGGACGTCTTTGTGCTCTAATAGAACCTAATAACTTTTTGAAGAGATTAACTGCATTTTTTAACACATTTAACTAAATTGGGTTTTTGTGTTAATTACATATTTTTCCAGTAAACAGGGGACCAAGAACTCCTGAGGATGGTAAATTATCCATGGTGGTAGCATATTGAGGTGTAGTGTGACGGATTTTGGGGAGATAACCCTCAGGAGGTGAGTGAGTCTGTTGGATTGCTGGTTGTTTTAACCTCTTTGATATACACAGACACGTGCACACAGGCATGGCGTTCCTGACACACATGCATTGGCATATTTCACTTGGTTCTAAGCTCTGTCACACACTGCTTGTTAAGCTCCTCAATCCTTAAGATTTGAAAACAATTAAGGGGAGAATTAAGAATTTTTATGAGATACACATACCAGATATTTTGTCTTCCATCTATGATGTGCTCTATGAATTCATTAATTTACTCCTACTTCCACAGTCACTTTAAGTCTATTTACATACCACTTCAAAAAAAATTGAAGTAGGGCTCCATTCTCCCAGTGTTTTTTGTTTTTTTTCCACAAATACTTTTATTTGAGTCACATGCATCTTGTATACATTTGCCTTGGTGTTTAAAAAATAATAATACATATTTGGTTATACAAATTATATTTAAGTTTACAGTTTCCGTTCATCAACATACATGTGCGTGAAAGGCTAGGGGGAACGATCACAACTTTTTCTGTTATATTCTCTTGGTTTGGTGCTCGTTATTTAGTAATATATCATCGTCCCTCCCCCCCCCCCCCCTTGCTTTTATTGTCCCACAGAAACGCTTGGTTTCTGTTTTTTATCTTTCTGTGTTGTTTTATTTTCATTAAAATTAGTTTTACCCTGAAGACCCTAGTGTCCTTTGTATGTTAATTCCATCTTCACTACTAGCTGTATCAGGAACAGAAGAAGAAAGATACCGCTAGGAGTGTGTACTCACACTGGCCCGTGTGAGTATTGAGTTATATTTTCACTATTTATACCCTTGTACCCCATCCTTTCATCACTTGCCTCTGATCGGGTAATACCCCTACATGAGCAAGATACCAAGATAAGAACAAACTCACATTAGCCCGTGTGAGTGCTAGATTATCACATTGTCCAGTGGTTTATAGCCACGTTACCCTTCCCCCCCCATTGACGTATATATGCATATGTTTTAATCCTATCCCCCTTCTCTATTTACACGAGAGGAAATCCCCCTGGAGCGGCACCCTGAACTAATGAAGATAGCGACATAGACAACAAGAAGAAGTACCTACACCGCAAGGAGAAAAGCATCAACGGCAGAACACGGGATTCCCAAAGAAACCTTGATGTGACTGAGCTTACACAAGGCCGTGTAAGTTATATATACTTTTATCTCACCAACTCATTAATACATACAAACCTATGTGTGTTTTCCCTTCCAATTAGACATTAGCCACCTGAGCCACCTAATTTGCTCATGGTAACTACTGCTTCACCTTAAATAGCATTTATTAGATCCATACCGTTGCCTGTTTCCAACTATTGTGCTCCCCCATCCCCCCTTTTTATATTCATATCATCCCATAGGCCTGTCACTTGAATGTACGTCTTTGTCTCTTTTTTCTAGTTTTTATTTATTTATTATATATATTTTTCAACTTCTGATAAAGCCTGCTCTATCAGCTCTGTGTTCACCCCTTGCAGTATGTTTATTCGACTCCATTTTCTCTTCTTTTCCTCATCTCTGTTCCTTACATCGTTATTCATTATTTATTTTTTTAAATGCAGTTTCACTATTTGGGTTCTATATTCCTGAATTACGTCTGTAAAGTGAAGATGATCAGTGATATATACACATTCGGACATGCATACACAGATACATAATACGTAAAAAGGACCTCTGCCATTTGCCATTAAGATAAATTGTGATGACATCTGCTACAACTAAGGTGGAAAAGTTTCACATATACTTGAAAGGTTAATGAGTTAATAAAAAATAAAAATAAAATTTAAGTTGCAATCCTACCAAACATAATATTTAAAAAAAAATTGTTCATAGTGCTCTTTCAGTTAACTTCTTTTTTTTCTTCACCTTCAGCCTCCAATTGCAATTAAATTCCTTCTACCTATTGCCATCACTCTTCTTCCACTTGTAAGATACCACATATCCTTCTTTTATAAAGAAGTTACATAAACTAAAGCATTATCTTTGGGTGTACAGTACCAAATACTTAGAGTGCAAAGTTCTGTTAGCGATATTTGCACTGAAGAAGTGTATATTTGTTTTAGGTTCTGGTAATTAGTAATACAGGCATACCGCGCATTAACGTACGCAATGGGACCGGAGCATGTATGTAAAGTGAAAATGTACTTAAAGTGAAGCACTACCTTTTCCCCACTTATCGATGCATGTACTGTACTGCAATCGTCATATACGTGCATAACTGATGTAAATAACACATGTGTAACAGGCTCTATAGTTTCCCCGCTTGCGCACAGCTTCGGTACAGGTAGGGAGCCGGTATTGCTGTTCAGGACGTGCTGACAGGCGCATGCGTGAGCTGCTGTTTGCCTATTAAATGAGATGTACTTACTCGCGAGTGTACTTAAAGTGAGTGTCCTTAAACCGGGGTATGCCTGTACAAAATTAAGAACATTTATTGTAGAGATTTAATACATAAAGAAAATTTAGCGCAGACCTTTCAAAATCTCACTGGTCTATTTGACTATTGTGGTACACATTAAAAACCTCAAAGGTGTATTTTCAAAGTCCTGCACATCATAGAAATATTAACAACAGATACGGGTCATTTGGCTCACCAGATGTGGTATATAAAATAAAATGATAGATTGTACAAGATATACCCTTATAGGGTTCCCTTGTGTCTATCACAAACATGTTTGATACAGTTTGACTCTAGTATGTATATTGCAACATAAAATAAAAGCCCACTATGTGGATGTTGAGTGGCAGTAATTAAACTGATGAGATCTGTGCTGTCACTTAACAATTCAGGTACACAGTTATTAGTATTAGGATGGATGTAACTTAGAAAAGGGAGAGATTAATAAATTGGGCTTCAAAAGTAGAGATGTGAAAAAAATTTATTCCCACTACTACTATTATGACCACATAAAAGACACTTGATTCTTTACTGTAGCTGACAAAGGCATTGCTAATAAATTAGGTCTACAATTTTAAAGGGGAATTGCAGCAAATATACAAAGGTATTTTCGTTGGGTTATTCCGCAGATGCCAATTTCACATAATAGGCATCACCAATGGCTTTTTAACTCAATAGCTATTTTTACCACTTAATGCGCTTTCTTTTGTCAGTGGGCAAGTTTCTTCAGGGCATGTTGAGAAGCACACAAGTAATCTTAGCACTCAACAGTTATTATTACATAATGAGGTATTTCAGTCGTAGGCCAAAGTTGAAATCATCCCACAAGTTAAATAGTCAATATCACTTTCCCTGTGTAAATCCAGTTGGTTTCAGAGTAAATCTATTTTTTAAATGTACATTCACTTCTACAGTATAATCATGTGCTTAAAGCAGAAAAACATGTGATATCTTATGGGTTTTTTTTTTTTTTTTAAATAAATCAGTTACGTCATATTAGACAATAGTGACTGTTTTTTTTTTATTCGATTCTTAATGCCATTTTTCATTAGTTTTAATATATTGAGCATTCTTTGATTTCTATAGCAGGTTTTAGTCCACCTCCCCTTCAGTACAACATCTTCATAGAACTTTCCTATTTGTGATAATTTGTTGACAATGTTCCCAGCAGTTTGAACTGCAAACTGTAAATACTGTAGCTGCTGAGTTACACTGACTGAAGGATTAATTGAAACTGAAAGGTGGCCATTATGTTAGTCACACAATCAGGATTTTTAGAGATTTATATAACAGGAGCACCAAACGATTACCAGCTTAGGTAAGAATGTAGAATTGTACATTGTCGGATGCTTTACATATTCAAATAAGACACGGGGGAAAAGGGAGAATGTAGTATTGCTGCTTTAATTAATATAAAATGTAACACAAATCTGCACAGTATCCTCTCTATCCTATGGTTCCGTATACAAACATGCAAACACGATGCATAATGTAATGTTCCTATTCAAAATATTTAAAAATAAATACATTATGTACAGTATGTAATACTATACATACAGGTAGAGTAGGTATCATTTCAATGGAAATGGTAGATATTTTCTGCATTGTTTTCAATGGAGCTGTGGTATTTATTGTGATAAATAATGTTTTAGCATTAAAGCCTCGCATTGCATTAACGAGTGCAATAACGGGTGCTGCAACTCTACTCTTATTCACAGACCCAATAAATCACTGCCCTTAATCAATTTGTTGATACCTGAAAGCAACAGAATACAACTTAAGAGGGTAGGTGCTATCACTCTTAAATATTCCAATTTATTTTTTCTTGAAAGGACTATAGATCATATTTGCAACCGGACTACGTTAGATAATGATTGCAATATAATTAACCTTTCGTTCTACATTAGGAATGACACAGAGATAAGTGTCAACCTGTCTATGTCTGCCTTTGATCCTTCGATAAACTACAGTAAGTGCATGCCTGGAAACAATCTACTAAAAGCTTAATGCATATTCAACTTTGTTATGAATATACCCAGAAAGCTTTCAGAATGTAGTTCATTTGTCAGAATTTTACCAGAAATGTAATGATCTATGCCTGATGAGTATCAGGGCTAATATTTAGTAGCTTTCAGACACCCTGTATAAAAAAAATGCATAAAAGCTTTGAAATCAATTCTGGATGAGTGATAAGGTGCCACTTAACATTTTTATCTTGTGGGGATGAGTGACATTAGAAAAACAACGAGCAAGGTTTTTACTTGTATTGGAATACAAAGACCATCAGATATTTTAAATAACTATCCGTGAAATGTCCAAAACATCAGAGCAAAACTGGAACCATTTTTATACTGTATTAAAACGTCCATAAACATTTTTCAGTATTTCAAACCCAGTCTGACTTGGCATTACATGAGTGATTGTTATTAGGCAGAGTAAGTACTGTATGTATTCAGAAATCTGATATTTGAATTCAGGGTCTGCAATGGATTACAATTAATTTTACCATTATTCCTATGGGGACAATTCTCCAGGTAAAAGATGACTGTGATTTATTGTTTGTTTGGAAGGGTTGATGAAATGTTATGCTGCCTTGCCTTTTACTGTACCTTTTGCATTTTGTATATGTATGTACACTGTGTTCAGGAAATAAGGGAACTTTTTCATTTTTCATCATAGCCTATATATTTCTCGCTCAATCCCCATGAAAATGTGCACAATTGTGGGTCTGTTATATAGATTAACACTATAAAAGAAGTACAAAGTAGACAATACAGTGACATCAATTTAGTTAACAAGTACCAGATGCACTGCGGTGGGTTCATGTTCATTGACCGAGAAATAGGAGTTTTTCCTTCGTAGCTTGTAAATGTGTTCAACTGTTGTAATTTAATCTGAAAAACTAAGATTACTATAACGTTTGAGTTCAAAGTATGTGTTCAAAATGTCCTCCTCCTGCTGAAATGCACACCCAAAAGCGGAAACGCCACTGTCTGATTGCATAATCGACAACCCGTTGATCCAGTTCCCCTTTCTGAATGATACAAATTGTTTTTTTCAGTCCTTCTAGTGACCATCCTTTATCAGGAAACATTTTATGTAAGCGTTTTGGGACGTAATTCTTGATTTGTCTTAAGCACTTTATAACGTGCTTATCTTCTTCACTAAACACCATTTTGTAACTATGCACTTGATGAGGTCATCATTAGAGAATTGGGAGATTTTTTTGGTGAGAATTTGGATCCACCTCCATTGGCTATTTCCTTTGGTTGGTGGATTTCCACGAATCAGTCTCAAAAAGGGTAATTAGTCTTTTCTTTCCAGACTTTTTTTCATCACTGTAAATCCAATCTGTGGATCCCGCAATAAATTGGAGGATTTTAAGAATCCAATCGGCGGATTTGCGCAATCCACGGATTGGATTCTTAAACTCCTCCAACTCATTGCGGGATCTACAGATTGGATTGAGAGTGATAAATCAATACCTGCACAGTTGGTAGCGCTTTCCATCCTAGCTACCATTCTGGATTTTCACCTCTCAAAGGCCACTCTTGCCCGAGTCTGTCCTATCAGACAGGGGCATTAACTTGTATCCACACCACCTGGACAATTTCTCTCTGGCAGAGACTTGTGCTATTTTATTTTATATATATTTTTGTGTATTTATTCATGCAATTTTATGCTCATTTCACTTGTGGTTTTCAACATAAAGTGGCTGCTGGGCCTGATCCTAACTCATATAGCGCTTCCCTGTTTGTTTGTTTATTGTCAGAGAGATAGGTACCTGGGAAATATGCAAAGAAGGGATTTGAAAATTTTCTTTGACATTTTTTATTAGCCTTATTTTTAGTTTTCATATTTCCCAGGTGTCTCGCATGTGTCTAGGTATTGTTCATCTCCCCATGTGGAGTAGTGAGTAATGTCCTGGGAGGTATATGCGCCCTATACTATATGAGCCTCTCTCTTTATCTCACATTCACTAAACTCCATCCATTTAACGCTATGTTAACTTGATGGTAATGATAAAGATGTACTCACTAAAAAATGTAACATAGCGTTAACATATGTTTATGTCACATTAAAGGCATAACTATACAAACAAATAATGTATGCAGGTTGTATGCAAATGAGCCTCAAACATGTCGGTATCTCTCACTTTCCCTCCCTCTTTCTCTCCCTGAGGAAGAAGATATTTCTGGTTCGGACTTTCCAGATGGTATTGCAGTGAATCGGGTGAAAACGAGATGTATAACCATAGGATTTTTATGCATACTGTAGATAATTCTTAATGAAAAAGTAGTTTCGCATTGAGTCAAATAATGTGTCATTTCCGGGCAGTTTAACTATGTCTTCATTCTGCCAACATAACTTAAACCAATTAAAAAATAATAAGGGATAAGTTGATTACATACAGTTAGGTCCAGAAATAATTGGACACTGATACAAGTTTTGTTATTTCGGCTGTGTACCAAAATAAATTCAAGTTACAGTTAAATAGTGAATATGGGCTTAAAGTGCAGTCTATCAGCTTTAATTTGAGGGCATTCACATCCAAATTGGAGGATGAGTTTAGGAATTACATCTCTTTAATATGTAGCACCCTCTTTTTCAAGGGACCAAATGTAATTGGACAATTGACTCAAAAGCTGTTTCATGGACAGGTGTGGGCTATTCCTTCGTTATTTCATCATCAATTAAGCAGGTAAAAGGTCTGGAGTTGATTCCAGGTGTGGAATTCACATTTGGAAGCTGTTGTTGTGAACCCACAACATGCGGTCAAAGGAGCTCTCTATGCAAGTGAAACAGGGCACCCTTAGGCTGCAAAAAAAAAGAAAATCCATCAGAGAGATAGCAGGAACATTAGGAGTGTCCAAATCAACAGTTTGGTACATTCTGAGATAAAAAGAACGCACTGGTGAGCTCTGCAACACAAAAAGGCCTGGACGTCCACGGAAGACAACAGTGGTGGATGATCATAGGATCCTTTCCATGGTAAAGAAAAACCCCTTCACAACATCCAGCCAAGTGAAGAACACTCTCCAGGAGGTAAGCCTATCATTATCCAAGTCTACCATAAAGAGGAGACTTCACGAGAGCAAATACAGAGGGTTCACCACAAGATGCAAACCATTCATAAGCCTCAAGAATAGAAAGGCCAGATTAGACTTTGCCACACAATGTCTAAAAAAGCCAGCCCAGTTGTGGAACAGCATTCTTTGGACAGATGAAACTAAGATCAACCTGTACCAGAATGATGGGAAGAAAAAAGTATGGAGAAGGCTTGGAACGGCTCATGATCCGAAGCATACCACATCATCTGTAAAACATGGTGGAGGCAGTGTGATGGCATGGGCATGCATGGCTTCCAATGGCACTGGGTCACTAGTGTTTATTGATGATGTGACAGAAGACAGAAGCAGCCGGATGAATTCTGAAGTGTATAAGGATATATTGTTTGCTCTGATTCAGCCAAATTCAGCGAAGTTGATTGGACGGCGTTTCACTTTACAGATGGACAATGACCCAAAACATACTGTGAAAGCAACCCAGGAGTTTTTTAAGGCAAAGAAGTGGAATATTCTGCAATGGCCGAGTCAATCACCTGATCTCAACCCGATCGAGCATGCATTTCACTTGCTGAAGACAAAACTTAAGGCAGAAAGACCCATGAACAAACAACAATTGAAGACACCTGCAGTTAAGGCCTGGCAAAGCATCAGAAAGGAGGAAACCCAGCGTTTGCTGATGTCCATGCATTCCAGACTTCAAGCAGTCATTGCCTGCAAAGGATTCTCGACAAAGTATTAAAAATGAACATTTTATTTATGATTGTGTTAATTTGTCCAATTACACTTGAGCCCCTGAAATAAGGGGACTGTGTATGAAAATGGTTGCAATTCCTAAACGTTTCATACGATATTTTTGTTCAACCCCTTAAATTAAAGCTGAAAGTCTGCACTTCTATTGCATCTCAGTTGTTTCATTTCAAATCCATTGTGGTGGCGTACAGAGCCAAAATGATGAAAATTGTGTCAGATTCGGAAATAATTGGACACTAACTGTACAATGTTGGCCAAGAACAGTCACTCAGTATATGCTAGGCAACTTCATTCTCCACCTTCAAATCAAATCTGAAAACACAGCTTTTGTTCTAAGCATTTAATAGCCTCTATCCATGACCACTTCTCTGTACACCCGCAGGGGCACTACTAACCAACCATTGGGTTCAAGCACTCAAATCAGTTGTGCTTTCACCTTACCCTGCTGCCTCTGTAAGCTTCCAAAGTACCATATAGATTGTCAGCTCTCGAGACAGGTATTCCCTTAACTATTCGTTATTTTCATTTTTGTTGTAGTTATTTTATTACAATTACAGTCTCCTTTTGTTTATTTTATAAAGTGCTGCGTACATTGTTGGCACTGGTGATGGTTGAAACTGGTGATGGCAAGAGATGGGCAAAACTGTAAAAATATGTTTCCCAAGCTTTCCATTCAAAATCCGGTCTGTGTGTTCCCCTCCCCTCCTATTCCTGTTCACAGCGCAGGCCCCCCCTCCACGACCCCCTCTACCGAGGGCCCAGGCCTGAGCGCCGCCCCCTGGTTCCGAGCTCCTGACATGGGAAGAATAGGAGCCACAGGGCCTAGTGCCCTGAAAACACCATAAGAAAAATAATGGCCTCCATCAAACTAATTTCAATTAACGTTAAAGGCCTCAACTCAGCAAAAAAGAGGAAACTAGTCCTTACAGATCTTAAAAGATCTAAAGGCGATATAGTCCTAATGCAAGAAACCCACTTTAACACCCAGACGCCCCCTAACACATTTAAAAGTGTATTCCCCCAGGCATACTACGCCTCCTCCCCTAGCAAAAAAAGAGGAGTAGCTATCCTCATCAGGACTGGAGTCCCATTTGTTCTGACAAAATCACACCCGGACCCCGAAGGGCGCTCGCTGACACTCCAGGGTACCTTAGCAGGATCCCCGATCACAATTGTTAATGTGTATGCCCCCAACGATAATCAAATTCTTTTTCTAACCAATCTACTAGAATTCCTAGACCAACAATCCCTATCCTCTCTGATCATTGGGGGAGATTTTAATATGGTAGCCTCATATATAAAAGATAAATCCGGCCCCGGCCAAATAAGCCCAGACCACACTCCCTCCCCGAGCAGCGCCCAGGCCCCAAAAAAGCTAAGAAATTCCGCGATATCATGGAGAACTATTCACTGACCGATATATGGAGAGCTCAGCACCAGGGCCAGAGGGACTATACTTTCTTCTCCACCCCTCATCAGTCCTATTCGAGGATCGATTATTTTCTTGGCACCAGTAACATCTTCCAGGCTTCCTCCCAGTCCAACATCGGACCAATCACCTGGTCCGATCATGCACCGATTGACCTCTTCTTAACCCTACCCTTTGTCAAAAACTACCAATATAAATGGAAGCTAAATGACTCCTTGCTTAACTGCCCCGACACTGAGACATCAATACGCCAAAAACTGATAGCATTCTTTAAGTTTAATAGAGGCTCCGCCTCAACCCCAGCCATGCTCTGGGAGGCTCATAAAGCCACTATCAGAGGAGACTTAATCTCCATGGCCTCATACAAAAAAAAGCAAAAACTCAAACTCCAAAAAGAGCTCACAGAAAAGATCTCCCAGCTAGAATCCCAACATAAAAGCTTGGCGTCTAAAAAGACGCTAAAGCAACTAACCCTAGCCAGAACTGCCCTTAAACACACACAGCTGGAGGAAGTCGAAAAAGCCCTTCGATGGTCAAAACAAAAATACTTTGACAAGGGCAACAAAGCCGACAAGCTCCTGGCCTCGAAGCTACGAGGCACCAGAGCAAAAGCCCAGATAGCTAAAATTCAGACAGACAAAGGACAGGTCACATATCTAGAGAAGGAGATAACACAGGAGTTCGCGAAATTTTACTCAGACCTGTATAATCTTCACCCCCCAGACCAGGACCCAGTTAATATTAATAAAATAACCCAATACCTAGAGCACTGCAGCCTCCCCACCCTTACCTCCGAAGAAATAGAGAGCTTGAATAAACCTATAACCCAAGAGGAACTTTCCCAAGCTATAAAATCCCTTAAGACAGCAAAAACACCGGGCCCAGACAGCTTTTCTAATATTTATTATAAGATGTTTATACCAATCCTATCCCCCTACCTTCTCGAAATGTATAACTCTTTCCTACAAGGAGAGCCGATACCCTCTTCCATTACAGCAGCAAACTTAGCGATCATTCACAAAGAGGGCAGAGATCCACTCCTTTGTGGAAATTATAGGCCTATCTCCCTGCTAAATACCGATCTCAAAATCTACAGCAAGATCCTGGCAAACAGGCTAAATCCAATTCTCCCTAGACTGATACATGTAGATCAAGTAGGATTTGTGTCCGGAAGACAGGCCTCCGACAACACCCGCAAAATAGTGGATATAATCGACCATGTGCATCTCTCTGGGACCAGGGCAATGATTCTGAGCCTCGACGCTGAAAAGGCGTTTGACAGGATCAAGTGGTCCTTCCTAGACCAGACCATGCTGAGGTTTGGATTCTCTGGCCCTTTCCTAGAAGGGGTGAGAGCCCTTTATCACAACCCAACAGCATATGTCAAACTGGCAGGTGGTTTCTCAGACCCAATAAAGATTAGAAACGGGACCAGACAAGGCTGCCCACTCTCTCCCCTACTATTTGCCCTAACTATAGAGCCCCTAGCAGCTACAATCAGAGAAGAACCCAATATAAAAGGTATTCAAATTGGAGACAGAGAACACAAAATTTCACTGTTTGCAGATGATGTAATTTTGACTCTCGCTGCCCCCCACACGTCCCTTCCCAACCTCCAACGGCACCTGACACAATTCGGCCAAATATCTGACTACAAAGTAAATATGGACAAATCTGAGGCCCTAAATTTATCTCTCCCCCCCCAGGACTGGAAACTCATTCAAGCCAACTATAAATACCGGTGGAGTTCCTCCTATATTAAATACCTAGTTGTCAAAATCTCTAATTCCTATAATACTCTATAGCAATACAACTACCCCCCCTATTTAACCAGATTAAAAAAGACCTAGAAATCTGGAAAAAAACACCAAATCTCATGGTTTGGGAGAATGACGGCAGTAAAAATGAACGTTCTCGGCGTGCCGATGACGTCATCCAGGGCAGACGGGTAGAGGGAGAGCTCCTGGAGACCCCTCTGTATAATCAGTGAATTTAAGCCATTTCACCCGACGGAAAAAACCCCAAAAAGCATACAATCACTCCCTAAAACCACAGGGATGTCGAACAGGGGGAAAAGTCACCAGTCCCAAGGGGTTGGCAAGTACTTCACCCCCGCTAAACAATCCGATGAGGCGGGAGGCAGGCGGCAAGATGGCGCCCAGTCATCAGGTGCACGAGGCACACAAGGCCTCATTAGCCCGGCAAGCCCCGCTGAGACTCCCCCCTCGCCAGACGGGAGGATAACGAAGGAGTTCCTCGAGGAGCTCCACGCTAAGCTCCAAAGATCACTGGAGACAAATATCAAAGAAGCGGTGGCCGAAATAAAACATGATATCCACGGCCTACAGGAGCGCACCACAACCCTGGAAGCCAGGCTGGACGAGGCCCTTCATCACCAATCTGAGGCCGACGACGAGATAATTCGCCTGGGCCAGGAGATCCACTCCCTCCGTGACGGTCTTGAAGACCAGGAGAACCGGGACCGCAGGCAGAACCTGCGGATCTGTGGTATCCCTGAGGCGACACTGCCCTCCAAGCTCAGGGCTTATCTTGTGGATTTCTTCCTCGCTATCTCCCCTGACCTCGACCCCCGGGACCTCGAAATAGACAGGGCACACAGGGCGTTGGGCCCGCGGTCCGATGACCCAAACCGCAGGCGGGACGTGATCGTGCGCCTCCACAGCTACTCCACTAAGGATAAACTGATTGGAGCCTGCAGGGAAAAGGACACGATAACGTTCCAAAATGAGCCCCTACAGGTCTTGTCCTTTCTAAGCTCACCATGGACCGACGGAAGGCGATGCGCCCCCTAACACTACTCCTTCGGGAAAAGGGAATTAAATACAAATGGGGCTTCCCTTTTAAACTGATCATCTCCCACAAGGGAAAATTCCTCGCCATCCGACAGCCCGAGGAAATGGAGCCACTGGCTAAGACCCTGGGCCTCCCCGCGGAACCCTTCCAACATGCTCATCAGTCGGGCAACAGACCCCGGGAACGAGAGGATCACCCGGTCAGAGCATCCGAAAGAATCGCGGAGCAGAGGCAGTCCAGGGACAGATGAAGGGTGCTCCCTGCACAGAGGGATGCCCTCCCGGGAGAACTCCATCTTCTTCCCTAACACCACTCAAAATGGCGCCTGGAGGGACCCTACCGCGTGCCTCTGCAAAAGAAGCGCCATACGTGGCTAGACCACTGACCTTACAACTGTGACTCCCATCAGCATCCAGGGAAGCGACCGGCTCCATCCCCGCTGGCACTTCGCAGGATCCACCCGCTGCATCGCAGGAGATCGGAGGGGTGAGCCCGCCTCGTGCGCACCGGATTTCTTCGAGATGGCGCCCGAGGAGTCTTCATTCAGCTGCGGAGCACCACGAGGTATCCTGATCGAGATCGAGACGAAGCAGACGTCATCACCGCGCGCGGTCTCCGGCCATCGGATACCACTCCCCGCATCACGTGGCTCCGGCTAATGGATCCCGACCAGGGGCGCCGAGCGCACAGCGCCAGATGAGTCCCCGCAACAGCCCGACCCCCGGGTGGTGTGCTGGTACCCCCCCTCGGCCGAGGGGGTCCTGCGAGGTCTCGCTAACGCTCCACCCCCCAATGGTCCCGCAGGATCGTTCGCCCTCCCCCCTCTACGGAGGGGCTGATGGCACAGGATATCCCGGTCGCTTCCAGTGGAGAGGGTCTGTAGCACTGTTCCCCCCATATACTTCCCAGTTGACCTATTCCCCAGTGCCCCAAGTTTGGCAGTACACCTCCACTGTCCCTACGTTCATGTCCCCCGAGCCAGAAGGTCCCACACAGAGCTTAAAGGGCATCCCCCCATTCCCCCCCTCACTACTTCCCCCCCCCCCAGACCCACCCCCCCTTTTTTTTCCCTGACCCCCACCCACCCCCCTCCCCTACTACCAATACCCCCATCCCTTCCCTCTTGCCCAATACCTTCCTCCCCCCCTCTTCCTCTCTCCCCCCCCCTCTTCCTCTCTCCCCCCCCTCTTCCTCTCTCCCCCCTAACACCCTGCCCCCCTTCCCTACTCCTCCCCCCCCTCTCTCCCATCCCCCCCCCTCCCTACACTTATCCCACCTTTCCCCCCCCTTTGCCTTCTTCTCAACCCCCCCATCCCACCCGCCCCCCAAGAGATGGTTCACGTACCCCAGCTGCTGCCCTGCTACATTTGCAGGGGAATAATGACATGAAAATAACATTTTCCTGATATGACACAAAAGACTGCACGAACTTTGTATTACCGTAACTACCTGGCGTTTACATCACTGAATGTTCCATTTGCACAATGCTTTGGGTTCAACGGTCAAGTTGGTTTCCCCCCTCCCCCCCACCTCCTCTCCCTATCCCCACCTCCGTACCCCTCCCCCCCTTCCCTTCTACCCCCAACCTCCCCCCCTCCCTTCCACCCCCAACCCCCCTAACACCCCCTCCTGCCTCCCTGCTTCCCTACCCAGGAATATCTACGCCCATCCTCCCCCACTTCCCTCCCTGCCGCCCCCCCTCGTCCTCATCCTAATACCCCCCCCCCTCCTTCCCATTCCCCTCCCCCCACCCCCCACCCCCTCCCTCCAACATCCTCTCCTCCTCCACATCTGCCCCACTCCCCCCCCTGCCCTCCCCCCTTCGTCCCCCTCCAGCTGGTCCGTTCGCTTCTGCTTTAGCTCTGCTATATCTCTGCACGAATATAGGTTATGACTGCTGCATCTCTCAACCTAGCCACAGGAGGCTGTACTGTTCCTATATTACTGCATATAGTGGTCTCCTACCTAACTGTATGGAAAATGTATACAGTACACTGTTTATGGCTCAATGTCCAATGTAACCCCCGCCCCCCTCCCCCTCTCCCCCCCCCTCCCCCTCTCCCCCCCCCTCTCCTCCCCTCCCCCTCTCCTCCCCTCCCCTATTACCCCAGGCCCCCCCTCCACCCCCTTCCTCTCCCATCCTTCCCCCCGCCCCGCCCCCCTAACCATGAACATCCATGCCACCGATGGTAAAAGGTTCCCCACAGGTCAAAGCGTTATAACCTAAGAGGTTGACGCTCAAAATCGAGCCTCCGTGATCGGGGCCGACTGCCTATATGCTACACCAACAGAGGGGCCCAGCCAACTACGAAAGGGCAAGCCTCACGACTCAGCCATTAAGGGTAACAAAACATCCTCTAAAAATCAAGCGGTTCACTCCTAGTGCCCTCCCCCCTACTCCCGCCCCCCCCCCTCTCCTCCCCTCCCCCATTACCCCAGGCCCCCCCTCCACCCCCTTCCTCTCCCACCCCTCCCCCCGCCCCGCCCCCCTAACCATGAACATCCATGCCACCGATGGTAAAAGGTTCCCCACAGGTCAAAGCGTTATAACCTAAGAGGTTGACGCTCAAAATCGAGCCTCCGTGATCGGGGCCGACTGCCTATATGCTACACCAACAGAGGGGCCCAGCGAACTACGAAAGGGCAAGCCTCACGACTCAGCCATTAAGGGTAACAAAACATCCTCTAAAAATCAAGCGGTTCACTCCTAGTGCCCCCCCCCCCCTACTCCCGCCCCCCCCCCCCTCCCTATCCCTGCCCCCCCCCATACCTCCCTCATCCCCTCCGGGCTGGAACACTTACCCCCGCGTCAGTTCGGCCAAATACGCTCACGAATATTAGCCTGACAGGCGCTTTACCCAGGTTTTCCACAAGAGGTTGCACAACACCTGTGCTGCGGCAAATGTTTGTTGTCTAAACTGCTAAATGTAAATTATGTACAATGTTTAAGGTTTAATGTATAAGCCTGCACCCCCCCACCCCCTATCCCTCCACCCCCCAATTACCCCCCACCACCCCCCCTTCCCCTCCACCCACCCCCACCCCGGCTCCCCTGAGCGTGAACATATATGATGTTGAATGTAACCTATGTAGATTGCGGATAAGATTTCTGATGATCCATCTAAGCCTCAAGCCCCCCTCTCCCACCTTCCCCCTCCTCCCCCCCACCCTTTCCCGCTCCACGACCCACTCCCTACCCGCCCCTATCTCCACCCTTACCCCCCCCCCCCGCACCAATCGAGCAGAAATCCTTCTCGTATACTCCCCCCCCCCCCCCTCCACACTCGCTTCTAAACACATTATACAGAAAACATTGCCACACAATATGTACACCAACTGGGAGCCCACAGCGACGACCCCTCCCTTCCCTCCTCTCCCCCCCTGGCCTCCCTCCCCTCTCAACCACCCCCCCTCCACCTACCCCGCCCCACCCCCCTCCCTACACCCTCCCCTTTACACCCCCCCTCCCCACCATCCCCTTTCTATCCTCCCCTCTCAGCCTTCCCCTTTCCGCCCTCCCCCTCTGCCCTCCCCCCCCTCTCTATCCTCCTCCCTCTCCCTACCACCCCTCCCTGCCCCCCCTTTTCTACCCTTCCCTCCCCTCCCTACCTCCCTCTCCCCTCCATGCACTCCCCTCTCTACCTCCCCCCCCCTCCTTGCCCCCCTCCCCCTCCGTCCCCCTGGGCGACCACCACCACAGCTGCTACTATCACCCCCCAACCCTCCACACCCCTATCCAACTCTCCCTCCCTCGCCCAATCCCGCCCACACACTGATAGATAGAGCGATGGCCCAGCTGGCCTGTCATCTCACCCACTAGGCCACCCCGGTGTTAGTAACGCCGGATGAAGTCACAGAACCTAAAGGGTCTCCACCCAGCCCGCCTTCGCTGGAGAGCGTTTTCGGACCCGCCCCAAGGGTCTTATACCCCACTAACCGGTCCTTTACCAAAGACCGGTCCAACACTTTTAGACCCCACTAGGGTCAATTTTCCTTTCTTTTTTTCAGCCGCTCTAACTGTCCCAGTGGCCCCCCTCCCAACCCCCCCTCCTCCGCCCATTTTGGCTGTACCCTCCTAGCACTACCCCAGTGCCAACACACGCGGTCTCAGCTGAGAGGTAACAATGTCCCATCAAAAAGCACTAAAAATTGTCTCCCTAAATGTGAAGGGTCTCCACAATAATAGAAAGCGATGCCTGGCTCTCCAGGAGATAAAGAAAACAGGGGGAGACGTTGTTTTCCTCCAGGAGACGCACTTCACGTCTCAAGAACCGCCTAAAATATTTCAGCATGCGTTCCCAATGAGCTATTTCGCATCATTCAGCAGCAAACGCAGAGGGGTTGCTATTCTGTTCCGTCAGGGCACTCTATTTAATTTAACAAAAATTCAGGCAGATACAGAGGGGAGATTTATTGTAGTCTATGGCTCACTATCCGGCACGACAATCGCCCTTATTAACCTATACGCCCCAAACGAGAACCAGACAGAATTTCTTAGAAAGGTTCTGGAAGAAATTGACCCACAATACCTATCCTCAATGCTCATTGCAGGGGATCTAAATATGGCTCTCAACCAAAAGAAGACAAATCGAGCCAACCAGGACGACAACACTCCACTCAGTCACAAAGACTGGGGAAAAAATTTAAGGACATTATTGGGGACTTTTCTCTGGTGGACATTTGCAGAACACAACATCAGGGGCAAAGAGATTATACCTTTTACTCGGCGCCTCACCAGTCTTATTCCCGTATTGACTACTTTCTCGCTTCCAAGAACGTCCTAGAGGCCACCACAGACTCAGATATCGGCCCAATTACGTGGTCAGATCACGCTCCCATCACCATGACCCTATCCATCCCCTTTGGGAAAACTATCTCATACTGCTGGAAACTAAATGATTCCCTACTGAACCACTCCAGGACAGTGAGGGAACTCAAAAAATCCCTTAAGGAATACTTTAGAATAAACAAAGGCTCTGTAGTCTCTCCAGCAAGCCTGTGGGAAGCCCATAAGGCGACAATCCGAGGAAATCTTATCTCGATTGCCTCCCACCGGAAGAAAACTAAACTCAAATTAACTAAAGAGCTTACAGACAAAATAATCGACTTAGAGCAGCAGCATAAAAATAATCCCTCCCGGAGAATTTATAAACAATTGATAACTGCTCGAAACGATTTAAGAATAATCCAATTAGAAGGCATAGAAAAAGCTCTTAGATGGACGGGTCAGAGGTACTATGATAAAGGGAACAAGGCCGATAGACTTCTTGCTAGCAAGCTACAAGGAATACAGAAAAGATCGCAAATCACGGCGATCAGGAATAATTCGGGTGAACTCCAATACAACGGAAAAAAAATAGCAGAGGAATTCACCAAATTCTACACCAAATTATATAACCTAAGGACCCACTCTGCTATTTCTAGAGCGACGGATATGGCATTAGCCGCCGATTACTTATCCGATTGCAACCTTCCATCATTAACAGAGGAAGAAAATATTTACCTAAATGCGAAAATTACGCTAGACGAATTAGAAACGGCCGTCAGAGCCTCAAAGATCTCCAAGGCGCCGGGCCCTGATGGTTTCACAAATGCATACTACAAGAAATTCTTCCCCATCCTGTCCAAACATCTATTAAGCTTGTTCAACTCATTTTTAGAAGGGAGTCCTATCCCATCCACAATGTCGTCCGCAAATCTGGCAATAATACTTAAGGACGGGAAGGACCCCACCCAATGTGGCAGTTACAGACCAATCTCATTGTTGAACAACGACCTTAAACTGTATAGTAAAATTTTGGCGAACAGACTTAATCCGATCCTCCCGAGATTAATACACAAGGACCAGGTCGGGTTTGTCCTGGGCCGTCAGGCCTCAGACAATACACGTAAAAGAATTAATTTAGTAGACCATGCCCACCTTTCAGGCTCAAAGGCAATGTTATTAAGCCTAGGCGCAGAGAAGGCGTTTGACAGGATTGACTGGCTATTTCTAAACCAGACACTGATTAAATTCGGCTTCAGAGACTCGTTCTTAAAG
Organism: Ascaphus truei; assembly: GCF_040206685.1. NCBI lineage: Eukaryota > Metazoa > Chordata > Amphibia > Anura > Ascaphidae > Ascaphus > Ascaphus truei. The sequence continues at coordinate 174,989,867 of NC_134486.1, read as the reverse complement.
GGTGTTCAAGCACTTTATCAGAATCCCTCTGCCTCGGTACACCTCTCAGGCGGAGGCTCTGAACGATTCCAAATCCAGAATGGTACACGACAAGGATGCCCCCTATCTCCCCTTCTCTTCGCCCTCACGATTGAACCACTGGCGTCTAAAATAAGACGGAACCCGAACATCCAGGGAATCCCGATCGATAAAGCGCAATACAAAATTTCCCTATTCGCTGATGACATCATTCTTACTCTGACTAAACCTCTAACTTCCCTCCCTAACCTCCAGAGGGAACTGTCGGAGTTTGGCAGAGTATCAGGGTATAAGATAAACAGCGACAAATCAGAGGCTCTAATTCTTAGTCTCCCAGATCCCGAAGTCAATCTCCTCAAAACCAATTTTAACTACAGATGGTGCCCTTCATACATTAAATATCTGGGAGTTAATGTGTCAAGGCACTATCGGGATTTATACCGGGATAACTACCCGCGGTTATGGGACAAGATCAAAAAGGATCTAGATCAGTGGGAAGGTTAACAGATATCGTGGTTCGGTTGCATGATTTCCACTAAGATGAATATACTCCCAAGAATGTTATACCTCTTTCAAACACTCCCGACCCACGTTCCGGGCGCTGATCTAAAAAATATGCAAAACAGAATATTCCACTTCATTTGGCAGGGCAAAAGACCCAGAGTTGCCAGATCGGTCTTGATGGCAGCAAGATCTAGGGGAGGACTGGGGGTACCAGACTTACACAGATATTACTTAGCTGCACAGCTCAAGCAGGTAGTAATGTGGAATTCGGACCCGACCCGTTGTAGTTGAGTAGAGATAGAGACTCAATGTGCCAAAATGCCTTCTCTGCAAGCCTGCCTCTGGAGTTTGGACAGAGGAGAGGGGCATACACACAATCTTAAACTACAGGCCTCCCGTTTCACATGGGACGTCTGGTTACGATGTAAATACAAATATGGCCTTACTACCAAAAGTTCCCAATTGACCCCCATCTTTAACAATCCGAAGTTCCCCCCGGGATGTGGATCTAAACTGTTCGATCAATACAGCACAATGGGTATAGAGGCGATTGCGGATCTTCTGAGCCTAGGGAGGCTTCTGAGTTTTCAAGAATTAAGGACCAAATATAAAATTAGAGAATTGGACACATTCAAATACCTTCAAATCAGAAACTTTATTAGGACAACATGCCCTCTCACAGAATACCCCACTCTCACGTCGTTTGAACTCCTTAGCGAGACAAAGACCCACCAGAAAGGTCTAATCTCAGACATATACGGGGCTCTAGAGCGCTCCTCGACCCCCAAAGAGCATGATTATATGCTCAAATGGGCAGCTGACCTGAATACAAATATAGACAGAGAGACTTGGGAAGAAATCTGGGAGACAGCCTCGGAGACCTCCCTATGCACCACAATAAAGGAAAACATTTATAAAATTATGTTTGGCTGGTATCTTACTCCAGCACGATTAAACCAGATCTACCCTCTGGCATCAGATCTATGTTGGAGAGGCTGTGGTCATAGAGGGGACATGGTCCACATCTGGTGGACCTGTCCAGAAATTGTGAAGTACTGGGCCAAGGTCCAAATTTTGATAAAATAGGTCACCGACCTGGAAGTGCCTATTGAACCACTGACCTACCTGCTGGCTGCACCATTGAAGGACATGGTCCGGCCAATCAGGAAATTAATATCCTTCATTCTTACCGTGGCTAGATGCTGTATTGCGGCCTCCTGGAGGAAAACAACTACGCCGGCACTGGGAACGATCAGAAAAAGAGTCGACGAGGTGATGGTCATGGAAAGGCTCACCACTGTCGTTAGACAAAAACTCCCTGCCTACAAGGACATCTGGGAACCATGGATCTCCAGAAATAGGGCCAGACAACCAACCCCAGCGTGTCAGAGACCGACCCCCCCACCAGAGGTGCTCTAATATTATCAGCAAGTCCATACCCCCAACAGTCAGATGGGTCCCACACCCCCCCTACCCCTCCCCCCTCTCTATCCCCCCCCCTCCCCCTCATCCTCCCAGTCCCCCCCCCCCTCTGCCTTCCCTCTCTGAAGGCACTCCCCCCTCTTCTACTGACAACGGCGGTTGTCTACCTGTTTTCCCCCAAAAAAGTTATGGTTTTGAAAATGTTAGGCTTTATCGCATGATGCTAGATAGGTAAAAAGATTAGGGTGCTCAAACCCAGGGTGATTCCATCCAGTTCCATAAACAATAAACCATTAACCCTGGAGATACCAGTGGGAGTGGGTAGGTAAATATAGACTTGTAAGTGACAAAATGACAGCAGTCAATACTTAGCTATAAGAGTCTAATACCAAAGAAACCCACTCACGTCATCTCCAGGGGTGATTAGCAGGCGTGCCAGCCATGAAGGATCCAGAGTCCAGGTACAGCCAGAAGAAAAAACGAATGGCGCACAGCCAGGGAGCCAGGTGTGGAGTAAAACGCTGTTCTTTATTAGTGCATGATGAGAGACAAGTATACCCCCTTGGGGGACAAAGACAGGAACCTCCTATGTGTTTCGGACCTACGGGTCCTTTATCAAGGAGTATGGGATGTGCTGGAGTAAGGCACCTTAAATACCTGGTTCATAATAGGCAGATTGAAAAAATCTGTGAAAAATTACACCGCAGGCCCAGTGCGCATGCGCGTGACGTCACCCGTGGCGCCGCACCATCAACCCAATGGATTGTGGGTATGGACCACCCTTAGTCGCCGTCGGCGCCTGCCCAGACTGAGACATGAGGCCAAACATGACTCATCTAGTCTCTGTCTCTGCTCCTGCCCATAGTGACGTCACCGCGGGTATCCGATAGGTCGATGCACATCGCTGCACCACCAATGAGTGTGCTGAGCAGACGATGTAGCACCAATCAAACAGAGTCCCCTGCGCTCACACCAAGGCCCAGAACAGTACACAGGGAGCTAGAACTGACAAAAACAAAGACCTGATTAAAGCACACAACAAGAGCAACTAATACAAAGACAAACTCTTAAATATTCTTGTTGTGAATGGTATACCTTCTCACTGCAGATCCCACATATAAAAAGACATACAATGTGACATACATAAACACACTAAACAAAACCATATCAACATTATGCATTATGCATTATGCAACATATACGTACAGAAAAAATATTAAAAATATTAAAAACAAAATATACAATTATAAAGACCTTTTTTGTTATGTCTTCTATTCAATATCTCCAAGGGTGAGGGAAATCAACTGTATAATTCCATTGTAAAAATACACTTTTACATTTTTAACATCTCGTTTGCTGATCAATAATTTTTACTCAAAATAGTTAATATAACTTGGGACAATTATATTTCTAGTTAATGGCAACTGCCGGATAAGTTGTAAATCATGAAGGGCTTCCAATAGTTTATCTGAGTCTGATGCAAAATTGGTCATAGCAATAACTCCAAAGAATATTTCATACAGAGAAAACAGTGTTATAATAGGATAGTAATAATGTGATTTTCTATCATTACTACTAAAATATTGTTGGCAATATTTAATCAATTATTTATGCAAAAAATGGCACAGGTTCCATTCTACATTTAGACCGCAGGGAGTTCTGGTCTGAAGCATAAATATCCAGTAAGCCTCCCTGCGGTCCAGGAGGTTGAGTAGGTCACCCCCTCTTTCTTTTGAAAAGATTTTCTCAATTCCCTGAACTTTTAACCCATTGATGTTACCTTTGGGACATTGTGTAAAATGTTTAGAGACTGGGTGAGATGTATTCCCTTTCTTAATTAATCTGATGTGTTCGAGTATCCTGTTTTTTAGGGGTCTGATGGTCCTCCCTACGTAATTAATTCCACATCCACATGTCAGTAAGTAGATCACATATTGGGTGTCACAATTTATGAAAGACTTTATCGGAAAATCCTGATTGGATCTACAACCCCTAAAATGTTGTGAGGGAATCATAAATTGGCAAATCTTACATCCTCCACATCTATATGATCCCTTGGTTACAAATTTTCTAGTAGGTGGAGGGGAGGACGCCACGTAGCTTGGTGACACATAGGTAGCAATGGTTTTTGCCTTGCGATAAACAAAACGAGGGCCCTTTTTAACACAGTCCTTTAAGCTCCCATCCATTTGGAGGATGTTCCAATGCTTACGGATGATATTCTGGACTTTATTACTGCGTCTATTATATTGCGTAATCATAAGTGGAACATCCTCTTTCATGAATTCAGCACCTCTATTATTCTTGTTCTTGCTAGATGTTACTGAATCCTTAGGTGGATCCCCCTGTCTGTTTTTAAATAGATCCTCCCTATTGGTCAATGCAACTTCTTGACGAATATTAGTCAGACGCTCCATGTTGTAGCCCCTCTGATGGAAGCGATGGCACAATTCCTCAGACTGACGAGAAAAGGCCTCCTCTGTGGAGCAATTTCTCCTCAGCCTGAGGAACTGGCCCTTGGGGATACCTCTAATGACGGCAGGTGGGTGACAGCTGTCAGCTCTTAATAGCATATTTCTTGCATTAGGTTTTCTAAATGTCTCCGTTTGAATTTGGCCTTTGATGTCAATTAACAATCGGAGGTCCAGATAGTCAATGTGTTGTGTGTTATGATTGTGAGTGAAAGCTAAATTTAAATGATTAGAATTAATATAGTGAAAAAAGTTGTGCAAAGTGTCTAAATCCCCATCCCAAATTATTTAGACACTTTGCACAACTTTTTTCACTATATTAATTCTAATCATTTAAATTTAGCTTTCACTCACAATCATAACACACAACACATTGACTATCTGGACCTCCAGACAGGGGGATCCACCTAAGGATTCAGTAACATCTAGCAAGAACAAGAATAATAGAGGTACTGAATTCATGAAAGAGGATGTTCCACGTATGATTACGCAATATAATAGATGCAGTAATAAAGTCCAGAATATCATCCGTAAGCATTGGAACATCCTCCAAATGGATGGGAGCTTAAAGGACTGTGTTAAAAAGGGCCCTCGTTTTGTTTATCGCAAGGCAAAAACCATTGCTACCTATGTGTCACCAAGCTACGTGGCGTCCTCCCCTCCACCTACTAGAAAATTTGTAACCAAGGGATCATATAGATGTGGAGGATGTAAGATTTGCCAATTTATGATTCCCTCACAACATTTTAGGGGTTGTAGATCCAATCAGGATTTTCCGATAAAGTCTTTCATAAATTGTGACACCCAATATGTGATCTACTTACTGACATGTGGATGTGGAATTAATTACGTAGGGAGGACCATCAGACCCCTAAAAAACAGGATACTCGAACACATCAGATTAATTAAGAAAGGGGATACATCTCACCCAGTCTCTAAACATTTTACACAATGTCCCAAAGGTAACATCAATGGGTTAAAAGTTCAGGGAATTGAGAAAATCTTTTCAAAAGAAAGAGGGGGTGACCTACTCAACCTCTTGGACCGCAGGGAGGCTTACTGGATATTTATGCTTCAGACCAGAACTCCCTGCGGTCTAAATGTAGAATGGAACCTGTGCCATTTTTTGCATAAATAATTGATTAAATATTGCCAACAATATTTTAGTAGTAATGATAGAAAATCACATTATTACTATCCTATTATAACACTGTTTTCTCTGTATGAAATATTCTTTGGAGTTATTGCTACTGTATGACCAATTTTGCATCAGACTCAGATAAACTATTGGAAGCCCTTCATGATTTACAACTTATCCGGCAGTTGCCATTAACTAGAAATATAATTGTCCCAAGTTATATTAACTATGTTGAGTAAAAATTATTGATCAGCAAACGAGATGTTAAAAATGTAAAAGTGTATTTTTACAATGGAATTATACAGTTGATTTCCCTCTCCCTTGGAGATATTGAATAGAAGACATAACAAAAAAGGTCTTTATAATTGTATATTTTGTTTTTAATATTTTTAATATTTTTTCTGTACGTATATGTTGCATAATGCATAATGCATAATGTTGATATGGTTTTGTTTAGTGTGTTTATGTATGTCACATTGTATGTCTTTTTATATGTGGGATCTGCAGTGAGAAGGTATACCATTCACAACAAGAATATTTAAGAGTTTGTCTTTGTATTAGTTGCTCTTGTTGTGTGCTTTAATCAGGTCTTTGTTTTTGTCAGTTCTAGCTCCCTGTGTACTGTTCTGGGCCTTGGTGTGAGCGCAGGGGACTCTGTTTGATTGGTGCTACATCGTCTGCTCAGCACACTCATTGGTGGTGCAGTGATGTGCATCGACCTATCGGATACCCGCGGTGATGTCACTATGGGCAGGAGCAGAGACAGAGACTAGATGAGTCATGTTTGGCCTCATGTCTCAGTCTGGGCATGCGCCGACGGCGACTAAGGGCGGTCCATACCCACAATCCATTGGGTTGATGGTGCGGCGCCACGGGTGACGTCACGCGCATGCGCACTGGGCCTGCGGTGTAATTTTTCACAGATTTTTTCAATCTGCCTATTATGAACCAGGTATTTAAGGTGCCTTACTTCAGCACATCCCATACTCCTTGATAAAGGACCCGTAGGTCCGAAACGCGTAGGAGGTTCCTGTCTTTGTCCCACAAGGGGGTATACTTGTCTCTCATCATGCACTAATAAAGAACAGGGTTTTACTCCACACCTGGCTCCCTGGCTTAGCGCCATTCGTTTTTTCTTTTATCGCATGATGCAACTGCATATCTACCTAAATGCCTAATAAAATTGTTTGAAAAAAAAAAAAAAAATTAACGTTCTCCCAAGACTGTTGTATAATTTCCAAACCCTCCCAATCCCGGTCCCACAAACATCGCTTAAAAACGTGCAGTCTCTAATCCTCCAATTCATTTGGAATGATAAAAGGCCCAGAGTCCCTCGATCAGTGATGCTCTCGTGTAGAGAGAGAGGAGGTGTGGGGGTCCCCGACCTAGCAAAATATTATCTCGCAGCACAGCTGAAGCAGGCTGTAGTTTGGAATTGCGACCCGGCCTTAGCTTCATGGCTAGAGATAGAGTCTCACTACGCCCGCCCCCTCTCCTTCCAGGTGGCAATGTGGTCCACTGGCAGCAGCGGGACCAAACCACAAAGGTTTGCCCTGGGAGCAATGAGATGCACGTGGGAAGTATGGCTTAAATGCAAAGGGAAGTATGGTCTGGTAGCATCCCCCTCACAGCTCACCCCCATCTTCGGGAACCCCAAATTCCCACCAGGGTGTTCCCCAAGTCAATTTGACCAATTTCAGAGTCACAATGTTAGGATGGTGGCCGATCTGTTGCAGAAAGATGAGATCGCTACTTTTCAGGCGATTAGGGACAAACTCGAGATCCAGGGCTTCCACCTGTTTAAATACTTGCAAATTAGGCACTTCCTGTTATCCCTCTCCCCAACCTCTAAATTCCCCAAACTAACCAGATTCGAAATTCTGTGTGCCAAAAAAACTTACCAAAAAGGCCTGATCTCTCAAATATACAAAGGATTAGAGTCACCTTCCACACCACCTAACCATCGATACATGCAAAGATGGTCTGAGGAACTAGGCCTTTCAATAGACCCGGAAGACTGGGAGGAGATCTGGGAGCAGGCCCCAAAAACGTCAATTTGCACAACAATAAAAGAAAACATATATAAAATCCTATTTCAGTGGTACCTGACTTCTGCTAGGCTGAGCCAGATCTATCCCGGCGCGGTTGACCTGTGCTGGCGTAGATGTGGTCAAAAGCCCCTTTTTGTGCTTTGCCCCTTCCTTTCCACCACCCCCCCCCCACACCCCCTCCCCCCCTTTCTCCCCCTCCCCCCCCCTCCCCATCTCCCCCCCTCCCCATCTCCCCCCCTCCTCCTCCCCCTCTCCCCCTCATGTAATGCCCTCATCACATTCTCAGATACCCTACTCCATTACAAATAAGGTAGAAAAAACAGGGTATTCAGCGCTCGTGCTGTGTGATGGTGTGGATGATCCCTTTGCAGCATGTACATAAAGCGTCTCCCCAGAAACTCTCAAATCTAGGTGAACCCCCCTTAAAAAGGGGGGAAGGCACCCTGAAATACAAGATAATAAAAAATGCACAAATGCGCACCAGGGATTAGTGGAAGGTAATTTATTAAAAATACACAAAAACTGAGGGGATCCAACCCCACTTCAGAACAGCTGTGCAGCTGGACGGCTAAGTACTACCAAGGAGAACACCTAATGGTGACTAAACCCTAAGCTGCACAGTATACAAATACAGTAACATTTATATAAAAAACATGAAAGAAAAAAACAAACATGAAAACAACCTATCAACAGATTTGTATAGAAACCGCCATAGGGTTTGGCACTGGCAAGGGGAAACAGACACTCACACCGAGACAGTCAGCAGACTCGCGGTGCCGAGATCCGGATCCTGTGCAGACACCGCGAGTCTGCTGACTGTCTCAGTGTGAGTGTCCGTTTCCCCTTGCCAGTGCCCAACCCTATGGCGGTTTCTATACAAATCTGTTGATAGGTTGTTTTCATGTTTGTTTTTTTCTTTCATGTTTTTTATAGAAATTTTACTGTATTTGTATACTGTGCAGCTTAGGGTTTAGTCACCATTAGGTGTTCTCCTTGGTAGTACTTAGCCGTCCAGCTGCACAGCTGTTCTGAGGTGGGGTTGGATCCCCTCAGTTTTTGTGTATTTTTAATAAATTACCTTCCACTAATCCCTGGTGCGCATTTGTGCATTTTTTATTATCCATTACAAATAAGTTCTCAACAAGTTGTTATGGTCCTGTCATGGTCCATTTATTATGTCGAACTGAGATATTTACATGTTATACATAATATACTGAATTACATTGTTTCATAACAGACTGTTGTTGTTTTATTCATTTTGTATTTTATTGTTGCCAAGCAATCATTACATGCATACATAACGTTGAGATTTACTTATATTTAAGTCAGTTATTACAAGGCTGACATTGCTTTACATTAGTTATCTTCATGTAATCATGATCTGTATGATATATTGCTGGCACTGTTTTTAAACGTTTTTTATGTTCCCACCCAGTGGTATTAGGTGAATTACCCACCTCACCTGATCTTTATTTGGTGCAGGTGTTCTGTGTTAATTCTGCCTATATCTATGTATCCCTTAAGCTGATGGATCATTCTTTGACAAAGGCCCTAGGGCTGAAACGCGTCAGATGATCCACTAGCTACACCTGTCTGTTTGAATAAAAAAAATTTGAAGTCACCACACCACGTCTACCCTGCTTCGTTTTCTCGGTTGTGCTCCACGATTTTTCCTGCTGCTGCTGGAAGAGCTCACATACTGCTGTATGTTGCATTGCACACCGGTAGCTGCTGCACACGGAGGGGAGTCCCGCGGGTCACGTGACCGCCTCGCATCATACGGCTGACACGCCAGAGGTAGTAGTTTATCACAGAGACCAGAGACCAACAGCCCTGCAGAGTAACGGAGCCTACCGGTCCCCTTCTACAGACACCAGAGAAGAACACCGCCGGTCGCGCGACCGCCCCACGTGACGCTAGTCATGAAAGGGTTGGCGGTGCAACTACACGGCTACTGAGGACCTCATCAAACCATCATTACTCCCCAAACCGTGAGTGCTTGCAACATTTGGTGCCCTAAGCAGGGCCAGTTGCTTTTCCTTTTGTCTAAGACTATATACATATTCATTACCTGCAGCGGCTACTATAAAGAGACTCTGATGCACCTGATAGGATAAATCTCATTATCCAGTTCTTCCAGACAGTACACAGGTTGCTCGAGTCAATTGTGGGATTTAAATATATGTATTACTAAGAAGATTACCCACATTATACCAGGGTTAGTGGTGACTCTTTTATTGTTGAAAGAAATATATGATTAAGATATCTCTGATTACTAATCTAAAGGGTTGAATTGAATCCCTATATAACATGGATGAGGAACAGGACATACTGCACCGACACACTTTATTGGAGCAAATACCCAGTATGTACCTGGCAGATACCTGGAATGCGCCGCTCCTCACCTCTGACAAGCCCCGTTGCGTTTGCCTTCCCAGCCTGGGTTCATGCCTGGCTGACGGGCGGCTGATCTGTTAAATGATAATGATTAGGATTTAATAGGCTGCAATGCTTCGCGTGTCTACCAGATGGCATAAATTCATGAATTGTAATGCAGTATATATATATATACTGTGCAGTATTGCAGCCAGGGGGAATAAAATGCTTCAATCCCTGCTTGGAAAATACCTCAATGCACTCGGGCAGAAAACAGTCACAAACCTCAATACACCCAGGTATACCCGAATTCGTGGGACTAGCCGAGCTCGAATAAAGTGTGTCGCCAGTGTAACAACTGATATTACTACCAGCTATGTGCAGAAATGCGGGAATAACTCAGAAAGAACAAAAAGGGCTTTACACTTATTTGATGAATCTTCAGCCAACATCACATGTGACAATGCTACAGATTTAATTGATCATTTTGTTAAACTGGAAAAGCTGTTAACCCAAGACATCAGAATTTTTTGTGACATAACATCACTGGAGAACTATTTAAGGGTCAAACGAATCCCTAGAGGATTACGTGTGAAGAAAATGCCCTCATTTGGCTTTCCAGATAAAGAATTTGAATTACACTGGAGAAAAATATTGGACACTTGTTCAACTGATCTTATGCAATTGATGTACGGTATAAGGTGAAAGAAAAAAAGTCTCTTACAACTGAAATTGATATTCTTAAAAAAGAATTACATAAATTTTGTGATATGGATCGTTTTCCCCATAACGACAAAATCCTTTTACAAAATATAGAGCAAATGGAAAAGGGTGTAGTCTCTAAGAAACAAGAAAAGTTCTTTAGAGACAAAACAGATTATGAGAGGAACCAAGAGTATTCTTGGGAAAGATTGGGTTCCAATAGAGATTTTGATAGGCCTAGAGCTATGTTTCACTCTACGCCTCGCAAGATGTCTACTGACAGTGATCATTCTAATCAAAAGCCCACAACTAGATCAATTTTGAAATCACCATACACAGAACGAAGGTCTAGTTTTGATACAGATTCGTCTGACAATATGGACAGACCATCAGTGTCCTTTTCAAAACAAAGCATAAAAGACCATAGAGATTCTGATGATGGATATTTCAAAAATACATATATTTCTAGTCACAAAGATGATAGATCTAAAACCAATCTCCCAAACACACATTATGTACCATCAAAAAACGGAAAAGGTGCAGAAGGGGGAAAAAGAGCAGAGAAAACATCAGGCTCAGACAACAAGAGGAAAAAATACTCCTAGACCCCTCCCTTAGCAACATCATTAACATCTCAGACACCCTGCTCACCCCACAACAAATTGTCCTTCTCAATAAAGGTTTAAACTTCGCGCCCCAAGAGGACTTTGATCTCTTTAACACAATCATAGATCTTCAAAAATATACGCGCAAGTTGGCGCTGAAAATTTTTTTTCTAAAAAGGGTCAAATGGCAGTGAATCCAATTGTTGATACGACAGAGCCTGATAATTCATTACTGAATAAGGGAGTGTGCTCTTTTAGAGAACATGCGTTCAACACAGACATGCACAAACTCTACGATGAATGTTGCACAGACATTTCCATAGAACCCCCTTTCTTTGGACACGTTGATTCAGGATTAAAATCTCGTTCATCTTTCATCCCAAATAGTTCTAAGGGCTCATGCATCTCTACGTTTGAATGTCTGGTTGATAGAGACCTTAGACTATTAGCAAAAGGTTTCTCCTTTCCAGGGTCTACTCATAGAACACATCATTTAACCAGACAAGAAAAAGTAGATTTAGAATCACTCAAAAATGACCGTTCCATTGTAATCAAAAATGCGGATAAAGGAGGGGCCATTATTGTACAATCCTCTATCAATTATAGGAAAGAAGCCATTCGATTATTGAGTGACAACACATTTTATACAAGGTTGAGAACAGATCCCACGAAGAGGTTTCTTGAAGAACTAGAAACACTTCTCGAGCTAGGTGATGTCCTACAAGTTCTGAGCAATAAAGAGAGAAAATATCTCAAATGCGAATCCCCCATCATACCGATATTCCACCATCTCCCAAAGATCCATAAATCATTGGAGAACCCTCCGGGGCGACCCATCGTCTCCAGTATTGGATCTTTGGGAGATGGTGTATCTCGCTATGTCGATCATTTCCTACAGCCCATTGTACAACAACTACCATCATTTTTACAGGACACCACTGCCTTACTTATTGAGTTGGAGAATATTGTTTGGAAGGAGAGCTACAGATGGGTCACCATGGATGTCACATCACTCTATACAATCATTGCACATGAACACGGCCTTAAAGCTATTTTTCACTATTTGGAACTATCTTCTCTTTCCACTGCACAAACCACTTTCATTAGCGATTGTATCTGATTTCTATTGACACACAATTATTTTTTATTTGACTCACTTTTTTATCTTCAGACACAAGGTACGGCTATGGGGACGTCATTTGCGCCCTCATATGCCAACCTTTTTATGGGTTTATGGGAAAGCACTCACGTTTTTGGTGACACTAATATTTTTCGTTCAAATATTATTTTCTATAAACGGTATATTGATGATTTGGTTTTCATTTGGGATGGTGATCTTCATTCACTACACACTTTTATTGACACTTTAAACACTAACGAAATTAATCTTCATTTTACATTCATCACTGATCCTCACAATATTAATTTTTTAGATGTGACACTCCATGGTGGCCCAGGATCTTTGATTTCTTCTGACATTTATACCAAGCCCCACTCAAGAAATTCATATCTATATGCTAAGAGCTGCCATCCTAGATCCATGATCCGTGGTATACCAAAAGGGCAATTTTTACGCCACAAAAGATTATGCTCAGATCAGGACAAATTTCTCCAACACTCCAAGAATCTAAGTCTCAAATTTGCAGATAGAGGTTATTCTACTAAAGATATAGAACAGGCCTTCATGCATGCTGACTGTGCGGATAGAACTATGTTGTTAAAAAAGAAAAAAAACAACAAACTGACTAAAAATACTTTTGCAGACAATCCCTTGTTTATAACTAAATTCAGTAGACAGGCCCCACAAATTCAACACATTATATCCAAACATTGGAATGTGTTGAAAGTTGACCCAGATTTGGAACCATATGTGCAGAAACCAAGATTTGCATTTAGAAGAGCAAATACCTTGGCTACGTCCCTTTCCAAAAGTCTATTTCAGTCTCCATCTACATCACAAGTAACAACTATACCCAAAGGGTTCTTTAAATGTGGATTCTGTAAATGCTGCCAGTATGCAATACTTACTAAAAGAATAGCTACGGTATCTACAGTGTCCAAATTTAGAATCTCTACATTTATCAATTGTCACACGAGTTATGTGGTGTATGTTATAATGTGTGGCTGCAAAGCCAAATATGTTGGACGAACAATTCGCCCGCTACACATCAGAATATCTGAACATGTAAGATTGATACTCAAAAAAGATCTTTTCCATCCCGTCAGCAAACATTTTACATCCTGTTTGAATGGTGGTCTGAAGAACTTTAGATTCTTTGGCGTCACTCGTATCCCTACTAACATCAGAGGGGGAAACCGACTTAATAAATTAAATAAAATGGAGATGCAATGGATATTTTTGTTAGATACTTTGCAACCACACGGTCTTAATGTTGACTGGGAACTGCAGCATTTTTTGCATGATTAGTATCTTTCTGGTTTTAACACAGAGGTTCACTTACCTTTCACCCATACTTTTCCCTTCTGTCCGCCCCTTCCTTTCCTGCGAACCTTTCGCAGTATGTGGATTTCTTCTTGCTAGTTTATGTAAGTCTTTTGCCATCTTATTTAAAAGATACATCTTCTGTCCTGCACACTTTTCAGGATTTTGAGTTGAAGAGTACCTACAAATGGATCACTTGTGATGTGCAGGCGCTCTACACTCACATTCCACATTACAAGGGACTCCTTGCGGTCAGATTTTTCCTGGAGGCAGATACGACACTACATCACCTTAACACCGAATTTATTTTGAAATCCATTGACTTCATACTTACCCACAATTATTTTATGTTCCTTGCAGAGTTCTTTATACAGGTTTGCGGAACTGCAATAGACACAAGATTTGCTCCCAGTTTCGCAAACCTGTATATTGGTCAGTGGGAGTTGCAGAGCATTTGGAACAACAACCCCTTCAGACAACATATCATCATTTGGCGTCGCTATATGGGACGACATCCTCTGTGTCTGGGAGGGGGATGATTCGTCCTTTTGCTCTTTCCTCACCTACTTGAACACCAATGACAAAAACTTGGTTTTTACACATGTCTCTGACCCCATCAGTATTAACTTTTTGGACTTACAATTGACAGCATTGGACAATGGAACATATCTACCAAAGTTTTCTTTAAAGAAATCGATGCCAACAACTTGTTAATGGCGAGTAGTAACCACAAAAAATCATGGATTACTAATATTCCCAGAGGTCAATTCATTAGGATTAAACGAAATTGTAGTGGGGAACATGATTTTGAGGAGCAGTCCCAATTGTTGTTTGACAAATTCCTTGAAAGAGGATATTCGAGTGTTAGCTTGTCTAAAGATCTTGATATAGTACGTTGTATGGACAGACAAACAATGTTAGTCCCAAAAATTAAGGAACAAATAAATAATCAGAGTAATCTGTTAGAGGTACCTTTAATTACAACCTTCAACTCAGTTAATAAGAAAATCGAAAAAATTATTCAGAGACATTGGGCAATTTTATGTAATGACCCAGTTCTAGGTGACCGCCTTCCAGATGCCCCCAAATTCATATATAGGAGGGCAACAAATCTTAAAAATTCATTGGCCCCCAGTGATGTGGGTAATGTTTGTGTTAAACCTGCCCCAATCACTTGGATTGGTGATAGACCAGTTGGTAACTTCCAGTGTGGGAGGTTTTCAATATGTAAGCACCTACACCCTGAGAGGAAAACATTCAAATCGTTTGTTACCTGTGAGAGCTTTGCCATTGATTCCTTTATTAATTGCAATTCAACCCATGTGGTTTATTTGGTTAATTGTGAGTGCGGCCTTCAATATATAGGCCGCACAAAAAGATGCTTAAAGATCCGTATACAGGAGCATATCAGGAACATCAAAATTGGTTATGAAAAACATAGCCTTTCCCGCCACTATGCACTACATCATAATAAAGACCCTTCTAAACTACACTGGCGACACACTTTATTCGAGCTCGGCTAGTCCCATGAATTCGGGTATACCCGGGTGTATTGAGGTTTGTGACTGTTTTCTGCCCGAGTGCATTGGGTTATTTTCTAGGCAGGGATTGAAGCATTTTATTCCCGCTGGCTGCAATACTGCACAGTATATATATATACTGCATTACAATTCATGAATTTATGCCATCTGGTAGACACGCGAAGCATTGCAGCCTATTAAATCCTAATCATTATCATTTAACAGATCAGCCGCCCGTCAGCCAGGCATGAACCCAGGCTGGGAAGGCAAATGCAACGGGGCTTGTCAGAGGTGAGGAGCGGCGCATTCCAGGTATCTGCCAGGTACATACTGGGTATTTGCTCGAATAAAGTGTGTCGGTGCAGTAATGTTTAAGGGCATTAAAGTGGTTCCTAAAGAGAGGCGGGGAGGCGATAGAATTAAAAGCCTCTCCTACCAAGAAACCTTTTGGATTTACCAAATGAGTTCGTTGACCCCTAAGGGGTTAAACGAAGATATAGATATTTGGTCCCTGTATTAATCTTTAAGCACCCATATATATACATGTCTGTCTTTATTTTCGCACCTGTATGGCTCTAATTGTGGCTTTTCTCTTTCAGAATTCTGTCGCCTAAATATTATGTATTTGTATTGTTTTTATTGTATTTTGTACTTTTTATATGTTCTGTTTCTTTTAATTGACACTGTATTTGCAGAACCTTAATGAGCAATTTAATGCGCCTTCACGGATTGGTGCAGTAATATGATACCTTATTTTGGATTAGGGGTTGTTTGGTATATAAGTATATACACTCCCCCAGCTGCCTGTATTCCCTGAAGAAGTAACTTTCTGTTACGAAACGCATTGGAATGTGTTTCTGCTCATTTTGTATACTCATTTGTGGCCAAGATCACCCTTGGTTTATTCCTCCCTGTCCTCTGTGAAAGCCTTTCCCATTTTATGTACTTTGTGCCGCCCTGTGTGCTGTGCGCTGCTATGGACGCTCCTCTGGGTACTGCAGTAGAGGAGAAGTCCGTGACGTCATTGGCAGGCGCCCCACGAGGCGAAGCGGCGTGCTGTCGGCGTTTGGCAGTGGTGGTACTGACGGAGGCTGCTGTACCTATCATCCTATCATCTTGAGATGGAGTGAGTGTACTCCACGGACTCAGAGGGCCCTCCTGTCTGGATAGATGACCACTGGTCTCCTGTTTCCTCCCCTGCATCGGGCGAAGAGTGAAGTTTGCAGCTGTCCCTCTGTGTGGTAATCCCACTAATCCATTGCTTGATTTTATTTATTCTGATGTACAGTACGCAGAACTTATTATCCTTTAGTAAAATTCACTTTTTTTATTGTGTTTCACTATGTGCGTTGTGCGCCTTGTTCTTTTGTCGTTTCTCTAGTTCTAGGGGTGTCGAGCCACCCCCCAAGAAAGGCTGCGGATGCATCATTAGTGTATTTACACTTATAAGGTCCACAATATTGTTTATTTCACATTGTATTCACTTTGTGTGTCTTACCATGTATTAGCTGCACACTTTCACATCCTTTTTTGTATTTTTGAGTAATTGTAATGCCTGTATGCCCGCAGACCTGGCCAGTCCCCAGTACTGAGGTGGATAATTGTATAACATGCACTCACAGCAGTGAGGGCGTGCCCGGAGTGTGGTAATTGCGTTGCCGGACCTGGTGAGTTAGGCCTGGGACCCGCTGCGCTCGTTGGCGCGGGCGGCAATGTAGCGAGTTCCCCACCAGCAGGGGAATCCTCGCGAGCCGGTCCCGGTCCCCCCTGGCGGCACAGCTGACTACACGCTGTGGCGCGTCAGCCGCTAGGAGACACCACAGAATGGTGTTTCCTAGCGTTGACGCATCACGTGGTGTGGCTGTGAGCCAATGGGGAGGGGAGGCTGCGGGAGGAGGAGAGGCTTCGGGGAGCGGGGAGGAGTGTGGAGTGAAAGCAGCGTGAGTGCCTCTCTGTGTGTGTGTCTGAGTGCATGCGTGCCTGCCTGTGTGTGTGTATGTGTGTGCCTGTCTGTGTGCGTGCCTGTCTCTGTCTGTGTGTGTGTGTGTATGAGTGCGTGCGTGCCTGTCTCTGTCTGTGTGTGTGTGTGTATGAGTGCGTGCGTGCCTGTCTCTGTGTGTGTGTGTGTGTGTGTGTGTGTATGAGTGCGTGAGTGCCTGCCTGTGTGTGTGTGTGTGTGTGTGTGTGTGTGTGTGTGTGTGTATGTATGAGTGCCTGCGTGTGTGTGTTTTTTTTACTTACCTGCAGCCCGTGGCAGCCAGTGGAGGGAGGGGGGGAAGAGTAGCGGGTCCCTCCGCTCAAGCCACGCCCCCCCCTCCCTGTCAATCCTCCCACTCCCGCCCACCTCCCGCTCCGGCCCCTCACGTCATGGCCGCACCCCTCACGTCATGGCCGCGCCCCCCCCCGACCCTTTTGGCCACGCCCCCCCGCTCCGAGAAAAGTATCCTGTAGACCGCAGATCGCGGTACAGCGAGTTGCACGCGCCGCCGGCAAGCAAGCCAGCCGTGCGGACGCGTGCAACGGGACCTTAGCCTAAGAGTTAACGTTATACTTGCTGAGTCCTGGGCGCCAGAGGTCGGAAGGTAGTTGTCCAAGAGCCAGAGTCCAGGGATAGAATAGAGCAGTGTAGTGATGTCCAAAAGCCAAGGTTCAAGGGCAGGAGAAGGCAGCGTAGTCAAAGTCTACAGCAGAGTTCAAGTACAAACCAAGGGAATCCAAACAAGGGCAGGGAAAAGAACCAGAGCTGAAATAGACAAGGGAGCTGGGAATAGACACTGTACACACAGGAGCTACAGGAAAGCTATGCAGAGCGAGGAAGCAGAGGGCAGACTGGGGTTATAAAGGAGGGAGGACAAATAGCAGGAAGGGGTGGAGCAGGGGTTTGTTTGGGATCTTGCAGGGATAGGTGTGTGAGTACGGGAGGAGACATGGAGGTAATCTAGGGTAATGGCCTGTAAGCTCCGAGGGGCGGAACCAGTATCAGGGGAGGATTGGTAAATAGAGCCAGTGCGCACGCCCTCTGTAACGCGGTCACGTGCACGCAATAACCGAGTGCCAGAGCGTGGGGGAAGTATCGCGGAGGAGGTGCTCGGCTGAAGGGTAAGCGAGGGGAAAGGAGCGGAGGAAGCAGGTGAAGGGACGGAGGTACGCCGAGGGGCGTGAGTCCCCTGATGGGAGACCAGGGAGCGGGAACGCACGCACACAATGGAAGAACTGCGCGAGTGTGCGGACCGCGAACGGGAGCGCGCTGAGCATGCCTCAAGGGAGTGGAGCAGGGATCGCAAAGGCAGAGGAAGGGAAGGGCTAGCCGGAGGGACCAAGGTGACAGGGGCACGCTGGGAAGAGCGAGTGCCCCGATCCGTTACAGTAATCTGATATTCCTGGTCTGGGACCAGACTCCTTTTCTTTTTTGTAACAATTTTTTTATTGGGCACAATCAGATAATGCAGTACATACAAGGGTGTCATGATCCCATGACAGTGATGCTTTTTACAATCTATGAGTGACCATATAACAAGCCATTTTCTTGGGTGGGGGGGATATAGAGGGGAGGGAGAGAGGGGGGGGGAGGAAAAAGACATACAGGGGTATATGGGGGGAGGAGGGTCCAGGGGGAGGGAGGGAGAGTCGTCCAGGGGACTCTGTAGCATCCTCTCCTCCCCCGGAGTCCGGGGGGGAGAAAGGGGGGGGTGGCATGCTCCTGCCTCCGCGACTCGGTTCGGTTGAGTCTACTTTGCTAACCAGGGGTCCCAGGTATTCAGGAACTGGGGTATTTTCTTTTGGAGCATGGCGGTCAGTTTCTCCATGGTCATAACTTCATTAATTCTCCAAGTGACAGTCGTTCTAGAGGGGGCTTTAGTCTGCTTCCAAGCGGCTGCTATGGAGCACCTAGCTGCCGTCAATATGGCCGTTACTAGTCTGGACATTAGTGAGGGGAGATCTTCGATTGGTTTGTTCAGCACCAGGGTCAATGGGTCCAAGGGTAGGGATAGTCCCATGACTTCGTGTATGAGCCTCTGGATCATGGTCCAGAATCTCTGTATCTCCGGACATGACCACCAAATGTGCTGTGCGCTGCTGTGGACGCTCCTCTGGGTACTGCAGTAGAGGAGAAGTCCGTGACGTCATCGGCAGACGCCCCACGAGGCGAAGCGGCGTGCTGTCGGCATTTGGCAGTGGTGGTACTGACGGAGGCTGCTGTACCTTGTTACGGGACCTGTGTGCGGGACTTAACACTGTGGACATACCATCCTATCACCTTGAGACAGAGTGAGTGTACTCCACGGACTCAGAGGGCCCTCCTGTCTGGATAGATGACCGCTGGTCTCCTGTTTCCTCCCCTGCATCGAGCGAAGAGCGACATTTCCAGCTATCCCTCTGTGTGGTAACCCCACTAATCCATTGCTTGATTTTATTTATTCTGATGTACGCAGAACATATTATCCTTTAGTAAAATTCACTTTTTTAATTGTGCTTCACTATGTGCATTGTGCGCCTTGTTCTTTTGTCGTTTACTCATCTTCAGCAGCTTTGTCCCTGACTGGTACTGAATACAACAGGCAAGGTCCCTACACAAAGGGCTGTCCCTACAGCAACCACAAGCTAGCGGTGACTCAGGGCCTTAGCTGGGGCCTAGGGGTATACTGACCTAATTTAGAGGGTCACTGACTCCTGCATACGCACCTCCTCCCCTCTCTATCTCCCAGGATCAACTGCCTCACCCTTTTAGCATTCCAAACTGTTACAACTGTCTCCAGCAAAATCCTGTCGCGCGATTGGCTGCCATGCGTCACATGTCTCAGGCTCCTCAGGCTCATGGGACTTGTAGTTCCCTGCTTAACCTGTCTCTATGGGCCGCCGCATGCGCCCTGCGCATTGCTCCTGCGCAACCTGACATGGCCGCCGCCCTGCGCATGCGCGAACCTTGTGCAAGATGGCGGCAACCTGCTACAGAAACCACCTGCGACGCGATCACCCTAGGTGCTGCCGCTTCTCTTCCCCTCAGCTGCCCTGCACCTCATCCTTCTCACCGGAGTCCAAGGCGAATCCCCGACCGCCACGCAGGTTAGTGCCATAAAAGCTAAAAGTAATAACCCAGAGGGGGACCTGGCTACACCTATTTATAGAGGTACCGGAAAGGGCAGTGTGGCAGCAATGTCCTGCCTGCTGCTTTACAACCTCCATAAATTAGAATATGTAACAACCTTTTTTGACCTTATATGCTCCCCCCTACATATTCTATTATAGTGAGGAAAGCCAAAGTTTTCAATCCAACACATGGTTACCATATTGCCACCATCTAAATCATCCTCTTCTCACCTGTATACACATACAATAATTGAAATGCTATAGAATATATTCCAATCTGCTTCACTGCAGGCAGGCAGCGTCCCTTCTTTATAGTGGACCATTTTTAAGTGGAGTTTAACAGGGAATGATAGAGGCCTCATCTTGTAAGATCGTATCAAACTTCATCTTTCTTTTCTCAGGTATGCACTGAGTGACTTGTTTCTGTTTCTGCAACAGTATTAACATCTGCTGGGCTAAACTAATTAGTCAATCCAGCAGCTAGCATAGGTATGAGAAATCTGATTACAAATAATCTGATTACAAATAAACAGGTCTTCTGTGCCTCATGTGTTAATTGAGCTGTCTGGGCTGAAAGTAAATGGGATCAGGTGACTTCTTACGCCCATATATTTACAGATTCACTGGTGTAGCAGCACTGCAGGAGGAGGCAGCATTCCAGATTTAAAGTGAACCATTCTTAAGTGGAGTTTCACCTCAGGACTTTGCAGACTATTTCAAGACAACGGTGGATTCTATTCAGCAAGATAACCCCACTGTATCCTCCGCACATTTTACTCATCTTCCTAACTCTCCTCCTTCCTCGACTCCTTTTATTCTGTCACAGAGGAAGATGTCACGACTGATCTCCTCTTCTCCCTCTAACATCTGCCCTCTTGACCCCATTACCTTCCATCTCCTAAAACCTCTTGCTCCTACTCTAATCTCTACACTTACCCATATTTTCAACTCCTCCCTCTGCACTGGCACCTTTCCCACCTCCTTCAAGCATGCAACAGTTATACCCTTACTCAAAAACACCAAGCTTGACCCTACCTGTCTCTCTAATTATTGCCCTGTCTCCTTCCTGCCATTTGCATCTAAACTCCTTGAGCGCCTTTCTCTCGCTTGCTCCATTTTCTCACCACATACTTTCTCCTAGACCCTCTCTTTCTGGCATCCGCACTGCCCACTTCACTGAAACAGCCCTCACCAAAATAACTAATAACCTCCATGCTGCAAAAGATAAAGTTAATTACACTTTGCTCATACTGTACAAATATTACTCGTCCTCTCTGCAGCCTTTGATACTATGGACAACCCTCTTCTACTTCACATTCTCCATACTCTTGGTATCCGTAACAGAGATCAATCCTGAATATCCTCTTACCTCTCCCATCGTACTTAACTACTGTAAGTATGGTTAAAACCATCCTGATTGCTTCAGCTTTGCTGTATATATATATTATCAGGATGGGTTTTACCATACTTAGTTAAGTTATGGTGAGTTAAAAAAGTGACAAAAATTTGCTTGCTTCAGCTTTGCATAGCCAGTGTAACTAACCCCACACTGATGAGCCCCCCATTATATATATATATATATATATATATATATATATATATATATATATATATATATATATTATATATGTAACAGTGTTTCCCTGGGCCCTTCTGATCCTAACCCCTATGTGAGAAACTAGCCCACCACCCCCCCGTTACGTGTCATGTTATGTGGTGCACCTGCTGGCTCACAGGACTCCTGAGTCTCCCGCTTGATGGTATTGGGGATTTCACCATGACTGGCTCGTGAGGTAGTGCTGAGTTCTACTCACAGTTGGTACAGCGCCTCCATCTCTTCCAGGTCCCCACGACAGCAGGGAGGAGTGTCTGGAAGAGAACCAATGGGTGCAACTTCTCCCTGATTAACTCCAGTCTCAGGCAAGAAGGCTCTTTGAATCATGGGCATCTTTATTGACTTAATCCGCGGCAGACTGCCCATCATAGCGGCCGGTACTTAGCCGCACATCAGCATAGTTCCCCACCTCAAGGAAGTTCCCTCCTGACTCTGTAATAGAGACAGGGTTATCTCTGCCACCTCTCCCCTAAGGGAGGGCCACAATCTGTGCCAGAGCCCTGGCACAGTGTGAAGTCAGCGTGTTACTCTCTGCAACCACTTGACAGACTTGATCTTGAACTCAGCCTGTACAGAACACACTAACTTTAGGAAGTGATGCGTATTATATAGCTTCCAGAAGGCCCACCCTTGTGTCACTGTTAGTGGACACAGAGCATGCTGTCACTTCCTTTGCTACATATTACACCTCACATGGGGTGAGGCAATCCTCATGATAACTTCTGGCAAACCTGCCCTCTTAACAGGGATTACTGCACAGAAAGAAAGAGGCATGTAACACCAAAATTACACAGGGCTACAATCTCCCTCTGGTGGAATCCAACGTCCCCGCTTGGGCCTAAATTTATGGAACCTTCCTTCAAACGGGCAACTGCAAAAGGTACAAAAACAACAATATCAATACAGGAATGCATTTTCCCACACTGTACATAATTACTGCACCCAAAATTACACTTAATAGATTATTCCCTAGGAGAATCTAAACGTCAGTAATAATGTCTGGGATCAGGCTTCTTTACCTCCCTCCAATTAGCATCAAGCACCATTATGCTATAGGATCTATGAGACCGATTTTCTGGTCGGTATTCCATCTAATTCATGTAAATTTTGCGCCCCACACTCCAAATCCTCATTAAATAACAGATTCTCGCCTCTGTTCTATGCCCCGAGTGGCTACACTTGGATTTGATGTAGTCCTCCACTGCCTCCGTGTGACGTCATTGAGCTGCGCACGGGTTGACGGCAGTCGCTCAGAGGGGGGGAGCAGAGCACAGAGTGTAGTGCTGGCCACTGTAAGCTGAGTTAGAGAAAGCAACGATAACGGGAAGAGGTGGGCTACGCAGAGCAATTGCACAGATCTAGACGCCAACTCCAGGGTTTGCTGGGAGTGAGAGCGCCATCATCCCGGAAGCTAGCCCTACCTGATTGTATCAAGCTGCTTTATTACAGCCTGGCTTATGTGAGTAAGCCTTTGGCTATTTTAATTTTATTGTTATTAAATTTTATCAATCTGCACCATCATTTTTTATGTCATCTCCTTTCTGGGATTAAATGGGGACCATTTCTGAGTGGTAATACTGTGAGCAGATAGAAAACTGGATGAATGACAGACAACACAGGGGATTCGTGATATCTGAAAAAGAAAAGGTTTAAAGCACAGATTGTCTCAAAGGAACAACGACACAATATGTTTGTAAGTTCACTACTTTAATTCTGTTGTGGAGTCATTTATTGGTTCTTGTGGCTGCGCAATGGTCTTTTCTCTTTTGTCTATTGTACATTAGGAGGAACTTGGAACCAACAGCCAGAAATTGGATCATCATTTCTTCAACGATTGGAACATTGTAAAGAACTTTCCTTATCCACATTGACTGACCATTGGACTGGTGTATTGTTGTCACCTGGAGCGCTGGGTCACTGCATTTTGTGTACTATTATCTGTAAACAAGTTTGTGAGAAATTTGTTAGGCAGAGACCCTTTTGGCAGCTTTCACTTAGCAGAAAGCTTATCATGCACATATTGTATTTACACGGTTATAATTTTTTGCGCTGAGCTATAGGGTTTATTATTATTTTTAATCAATGTTTTATTTTTTACTTTATTTTTTCCTTCTTCTTTTTTATTCTCTTTACTCTTTTTCTTCTCTTTTATTACTTCCTTCCATCTTTAAGGGCTGATTATTATTGACAGCTTTAAGATTATATTATTGCCATTCATTTATTGTCCCTCTTGGGTTACCGTCGTTTTTGTTTTTGCCCTTAGTTGTCTCTCTGTCTCCCTACCCTTGGCCACCACTTCCGCCCTTTTGACTTTTTATCCCGTCTTGGCGGTTCGCGCATGGCACGCACGGCCATCATGATGTCACTGTGCGGTTCTTTTTGGCGCGAACTGGTCGCAGGTAAGAGGGGTATATATTTGGATTTTTTAACAGTGTTTGTTATCCTTGATTAAGAACGCACCAGCGTTTGAAACGCGTTGGATTTTAGGTCTATGACATAATAAAGTTTATATTTTTTTGAATTGGGTCCTCTCCTTGCTCCCGTAGGATCGTGCGCTCTTTCCCATTTCCTGTATCTACTACTACCGGAAGCTGCACATCCTGCCAGCCATAAACCGAGGAACTGTGAGTACATTATTGCTACAGGGGTACTTCCAATGAGACTGATCGTGGGGGGGGGGGTCATTCCTACCCATTATCTATCTTCAGGAGGTTTTTTAACCCAATATTGCTAGCTACTACTTCAACTCATCATTATTGTTTCTGGATTATCTTTGGATACTGGCATTGCCAATCATTGGTTATTATACCTTGCATTCTTCATCTCTATCTACCTGTTTATTGAAGTGTGCACTAAAGTGTTCACACTACACTACCTGCTAGGTGGGAGGCCAGAGCTGATATAAGTGTTACATATTGATATTCATTTACATATTTGGCCACAGGCATTGCACCCCCACAGTGCAGCAATCACAGAGACTCTCTATGACAGTAGATCCTTTCATTTTTCTTTAAAGGTTACTCATTAACCATTCAGAGTCTGGTGTTTAGCTACACTTATTTAGATGTGATTTTGCATCTAAACGTGATGGCTTTATAGTCCTACTTATATGTTATATTGGGGCTTTATACCTCAGTTTATACCCACTCCATTTTAAATTCGTACTTTAGATTAGGCAAGCCTCATAGGAGGCATAGGTTCACTTACCTGCAATATTTTAATTCATCAATTCATTACATCATTAGATTCATCAGGTGTCATCAGTGTACATATCTGTTTAGAGTGCTCTCATTATAGGGGTTTCATTTTTCTATTGTTGCTATATGTACAAGTGTTAATATACATTTAAGTAGTGATTTAATAATGTATGGTAATATATTCAACATTTTAACAACATGTACATATAATTACAGACACCTATCAGGCTATGTCATGCGTGCATTTGTGACAAATTACATGTGCCCAATCAGCTGCACACCACCGTTACAGCATACATGTTTACCAGCTCAATGTTACGTTACGCATGTCTTGCATAAACATTTTATGGCATCTTGATGGCATTTCTTTTAACACTGGGAGGAAATTACTGTGAGGGAGTCGGTAAGTACCATAGTCCCACTTTGTGGTGACTATGAGAATGGGCCTGTAAAAGGGGTAAGTGACCACGAAACGTGACGTTTCCCCTGCGTCTCATCGCAACCACTTCCTTCCCTGTTAGGGATTTGTTTATCATATCTATCACTTTTTAGTGATGTCACATTTCCCCCTTCCCTCACCATCCCTCCCCCTCCTGTTAATTGTATGTGATTAGAGTTTTTTGGCACATTGTCAATTAATGTTCTTCACTTTTGCTCATTCATATATATCAGCATTTCAAGTATCATTGATTGTTTAGTATTCATTATGAGTGCGGGGAACACTTTTTATGTTCTATATGTACTTAGGAGACATTAGAGGTCTCTTCATTGTTCCCCAGCCCCCACAACTTACCTATGTAAAATATAGTTCATATATTAAATAGTGTGGCCTATACAACATACTTTCTATATTATAATATAATATAATAATTGTTAACAAATTCTTACATGATAATGATCCATAGAGTTGTTCAAAGAAAGACACAGCCACGGCACCTCCTCCACTCCCACGCTCCACCACTCCACCAGCCACCACACCACTCCCACATCCACTCCCACGTCCACTCCCACGTCCACTCCCACTCATCCTCTCTATTTCACTCAATCACTCACAAAAAAGAAATATAAACCAAAATGACACACTAACAAAGTTCTTTCACACCAACAATACAAAAATTTAGAGAAACAAAATATAATAACACAAGACAACTCACTCAATAATCACCAACAAATAACCAACTCTCTCCTCCTACTACCACCAATTCCACTCTATCTCTCCTCACAACAACACCCACACTGGCTGAACAGAATGGACGCTTTATATAGGGTGTCCCTCCAAAATAGTGGTGCGAAAGTGTGATTATAATTGTTGTCATGTGCTTGGCTAAATTCATCACTTCAGCATTTCAGCATTTAACCCCTACACTACCATGTCCCAAAAAAGATATATATGAAACACACACACAGTAATTTACAATGATATTATATTGAATGGATTCACTCCTTCCATGGACTCTCCCACAGATACCCCCAGGAAACTAAGGGGACATACACGAACCTCAGGGGACCATAATTGCCTTAGCGTGGAGATGACCAAATTAGTAAAAAATGGGAACGTTTGCTTTTATAATACTGTCAATGAGCATGGGGTCTTCGGACCTGAACCACATTGGTTTCAGCCTCGGGGACCCCCTACTTCAGAAGATACAGGCCCCGTTATGGGGTGCCGATATCCCCCGCAGAATGTAAATGTCCCGTTCACGTGACGCGGAATCTTTCAAAGTGCAGGGGATACCGGCACCCCATAACGGGGCCTGTATCTCCTGAAGTAGGGGGTCCCCAGACCTGAAACCAATGCGGTTCAGCTCCGGAGACCCCCTACTCATGTACACTATTATGAAAATGATTTTATTTTGTGTACAATCGCCTGTAACAGCCTTGCATGGAGATGCCAAATCTCCATGCAAATGTTAAATGCGGCTTTTTTTTCTATCAGCTAGCGTACGTAAAGTTTAAGAACGCTAGCAGGGGGAAAAAGCTTGCACGATAAGCCAGTTTTTGGTCCGTCCGAGAGAAAATGGGCTCAAGGCCTTAGTGAATCCCGTCTCCGGCTTCACTTTGTATCGGACGTGGTTTTTTATTTCAACCAGACATAAAAGTACGGAGCTTAGTGCAAAGCCCCCTGAGGGTCACTTTCATATGGCCCGTATATGTTTGCTAGTGTTATTCTACAGCTATGTATCAGACCGACAATTATCAGGTATCTTCCTTCCTTATCTCTTTATTTTTTCTAATTTAAAGGGCAGCCCGTTGTGGATCAGTATAGTGACCCCTCTTTTCTTCTCGTTTGCAGATGCTAAATAAAATTGTCTGAAATTTTTATCCAGGTATTTGGGGCTGTTTCTTATACTGAAATGGGTTTCTTGAAGGAACAATATGTCGGATCTCTTCTTTCTGTATTCAGAGAAGGCGATACGCCATTTCTGCGAACTATTAAAACCCTTGACATTATGGGAAATAAAATATACAACCATGTGTGTTTGTTGTGAGGATTGCTTACCCATCTCATAGATAACCTCAGATGCCACCGACGGCACCCACTCCATTCTCTCTGTGCATGACCTGATGCAGCTCTTTCGCTCTCCTGGTATGGGCGGGGATAGGGAAAGTGACACACATGAGGGAGGACAAGGAAGAAAAGACATACCAAACACATGGAACACTAAATTTGTAGGAGCCGGGTTTGACGCTGGGCAAATCTGGCTCTTTTGCCCTTGGGGTAGAACAGTCCCCTGGGACACCTAACATATGTGCCCCCTTCTCCGAGAGAGCTCAGAAATCAGGGTCCCCAGGGTCCCGGTCGTGTACATGGCTATCCTCCATGTTCCATGTCTCGAGACGAAAGCAACTAGCCGAAGAGGTCCTCCGACACCTTTGTGAACCTATCTTTATAATACATACTGTATAATATAGAATAACACAATGTAGTATGAAAATAGTGTATCAATAACGTTGATACAATCAACTTTGTAATTAAAACTTTACGTCCGGCCCCTCAGGTAGTCTCAACCGTGTCTTTTAGGTGGCCATCTGGGTCAGTTTTCAAGGAAGAGACCTCGACTTTTGTGTCTAATATTTGTGTCAGAGCAGTGCCTTAAAACTACAAACATTATACCACATCCCGAGGCAACCTCTTTTTGACCCACTCATGAACCTATCTGAGCCCAAAGTACAGCAGTGCATATATCTATTAACGAACCCCTCTCACCACACGCGATTCCCTCCCCCCTCCACCCCCTATCTGACCCCCCAAAACACCAGCTCGGTCATCACCGAGATCCATGGAAGTCTCAGACCTCACCGCGTCCCCATTCCCTACCGGTGCGACATGGGGAGCCAGTGGAGCGGCTCGCTCCGGTGTAGTGGCTACCCCATATTTGGCGTGACAAAGCAAGCGGTAACGGCGCGAGGCAACATCAACCCAAAACACATAGGGCAGTGTGAAACCGGGACACGATGTGACACCCAGGATAATAATGATAATAATATCTCTGGGTGGGTCCCCTGTTTGCGGTCGTGAACGGAGTGCTCTGTGACACTGGTCCATTTGTAGGTTGGACTCAAGCCTATCCGGGAACATGTGGGATAGCCATTTTAAGGTGCATTACTTGGGGTCTGTAATGACCTCCGGAACCCCGCGCAGCCTGATATTGTTTCTGCGGTCGCAATTTTCCGTGTCTTCTAGTTTTTCTGCCAAGTCTAAGACTGTAGATTTCAAGTTGGCTGAATTTTTCTCCATTTTCATGAGAGCCTTTATAGTGGAATCTAGCTTTGACTCTTGATCTTCTGTTCTCTCGCCCAAACAGTTCAGATCTTTCCTCATGTCCCAAAGCTCCTTTTGAAAGAATGCTTTAATTTCTGAGCAAAAGACTTGACCTCTGGTAGATCCTCCGCACTCCGAGTCCTCTCCCCCCGAATCCAATCCCTCAGTGCGGCTAGGCAGAACCCCCCTCCCGTTCCTCCCACTCCGCTCTTTTGAAAATAGTCCGTCAGCACAGGCGTCATTCTCTTTGATTGAGACTGCGTGATATACTGTATTTCGGTTGCTCTGCCGGGTAATGAGTTTATGTGTTTATTTTTATTGCCGCTTTATTAGCTTTTCGTGCCGGGTGGGACAGAGCTCAGAAACTAAGACTCCATGCACCTCGCCATCGCACATGCGCCTCCGCATTTGAGCTTTTTTGTGGCTCTGCATACATTTATCAGAAATATTACTTTAAAGAGACATTACTCAAATATGACCACAAATAGAAATATGAATGAATCAGTTGTAATTCAGATCGAGTTCCCATTCATATAACAGAGAAGGATATATAACATTTGAGGAACTTTAATTATTTATTTGAAGAGGGCTGTGTCACGATGACACCAACTTTTATCAACACATTTATATTTCTGGGTACTTGATTGAACAGAACAAGGTGCAAAATAAATTGTGATTTATTTCCTTAATAGACAAACACACGACATCTGCAGAATACACTTAAAACAACACTCACTGGGATAAGGAAATGAAAGAAATTGTCCTTGGACGAAAGAAATTGTCCTTTGCTTGCCAGTGCAAGAAATGCAGCCTTGGTTTTAAAAGTCCTGTGGTTATGTGGTTGTTAACCCCTTCACTCCTGGACTGGTTGCTGCTGTACTAGAACAAAGTCTTGCATCTTTACATCATGGATTAAAATTCAAGAATCCCACTGGGAATAAATGGGAAGCCACATTTATAGACTGCCCAAAGCTATCTTTAACATGTGGATCCAATCCCCTCGTGGGAACAAAAAAAACCCACGAATAGCCAAGTGACCAACAGTTCATAAGACTGGTCAAAAGGGCTTCCCGGTGGGCAGGGCGCATGGGTCAGGTTGACGCCCATGCCACTTAGCATACCTGGGCTACACCCATAACTTGGGGCCACTAAGTCTGATTTTTGTCCCGGAGGGGTCACTAGCCTGACATCTGCTGTGCATCAGTATGTCAGTTTTGTATACATTATGGGTCTCTGGGTCTTGCCATAATTGACACTCTTTTAGACAGGGGGACTCTAAATCTGTGGGAGCCTTTTGAGGCTCCATCATAAAAATAATTACAACCCTTTGAGGCTTGGTCATAAAAATACCGAAGCTCATTCACCCATATCACAGCTGGATGTCCAAGTAATTCCTGCTTGGACTTACAAAAAAAATATCTTCTGCCTTACATTTAAGATCTGCTATCATGTGTTGGTTAGAGGGTATGGCAAGCAATGCATCTTGTCTTTTACCCTCGCAGAAAGGGAATGGCCTGCACATGGGGAATAAAAATGGCGGGGACAGGGCAACAACAGTAATGCATAGCAAATCAGGTATTAACCCTTTCCTCCCCGTCACACCTCCCCCACTCAAGACGCAGGGACTGCCCTGACCACCCCGTCCGGTGGCTGGGCTGACCTGCCAGCTCTTGAAGTTAGTCCTGAGGGCTGTCCTGGCGGGAAAGGCCATCAGCATTACCATGCTCACTTCCCTTCTTGTGCTGGATGGTGAAGTTCCACTCCTGTAAGGCAAGACTCCAGCGCAAAAGTTTAGCATTTTCCCCCGACACCCTCTGTAACCAACTCAAAGGATTGTGGTCAGTTATTACTGTGAAATGTCTGCCATACAAATAAGGCTGTAACTTCTTTAGAGCCCACACTATGGCCAGACACTCCTTCTCAATGGTGCCATAGGCCACCTCTCTGGGCAGCAGTTTGCGGCTTAGATATAGTACCGGGTGCTCATCACCCTCCTCCCCTGCTTGGCTGAGTACAGCACCAATGCCAAAGTCTGAGGCATCAGTCTGCACCAGGAACTTTTTTGCATAGTCTGGAGCAGCAAGTATAGGAGCGCTGGCTAGTGCAGTCTTTAATGCCTGAAACGAGACCTCACAGGCAGGAGACCAGACTACCAGCACAGACTGTCGCTTCTGGGTCAAGTCAGTCAGGGGTTTGGCAATGGCGCTATACTGAGAGACAAACTTTCTGTAGTAGCCTGCGGTGCCTAGAAAAGCCATGATTTGCTTCTTGGTTTTGGGAATGGGCCACTGCACTATAGCTTCCACCTTAGCTGGTTCTGGCTTAAGATGCCCGCCACCCACTCTGTGCCCTAGGTACAATACCTCTGCCATCCCTACTAAGCACTTGGTGGGTTTCAACGTGAGTCCCGGTTCCCTTATCCTGGCTAGCACTACAGCTACAAGCACTAAGTGTGAGTCCCACGAATTACTAAAGACAGCAATGTCGTCCAGGTATGCCCTTGCAAACCCTTGCATACCCTCCAGCAAGCGATTGACCAGGCGTTGAAAGGTAGCCGGTGCATTTTTCATCCCGAATGGCATCACTAGAAATTCATAGAGGCCACTTGGGGTAATAAATGCAGACTTCTCTCTAGCCTCCTGGGTCAAAGGGATCTGCCAGTACCCTTTACTGAGATCCATAGTCATCAGATACCTTGCCCCCGCGAATTCATCTAACAACTCATCCATGCGGGGCATGGGGTAGGCATCTGACACCGTGCCCGCATTGAGCTGCCGGTAGTCCACACAGAACCGGCTGGTTCCGTCCTTCTTAGGCACCAGGACTACCGGACAAGCCCAAGGGCTCTGGGATGGTACAATTACCCCTAGGGCCAGCATCTCTTCTACCTCCCTCTCTATACTGCCCTTCACCTCTGCTGACACTCTATAAGCATGCTTATGCAGAGTTCTCAGATCCCCTGTCAGCACTGGGTGTTCTGCAATGTGTGTCTTCCCTGGCTTGTCTGAAAACAGAGCCCTACACTTCTCTAGCATAGCCCTGGCTTCTGCTCTCTGCCTGACACTCAGCTGAGCCCCTATCTCCACCTGCTCTATGGTACCTCCCTGCCTAGCCTCCCCCAGGAGATCAGGCAGAGCATTGCATTTTTTGTTAAGACCAATGGGGAGTGGGGTACAGAACATAAAAAGGGGAGAATGTTACTTTTGAGTTACATAGCTTTGTGTCAGGTCTATAACATCGTTTAGTGGGGAGACAATAATAACATCACTGTTGGGACAGTGTATAAAATAACTAGTACAATAAATTAACTTAAAAAGACAGGGAGAGGGAAAAGGAAAAGACAAAAAGATAATGTCATTACTTTAGCAACAATTGTCCACTTGTCGGTGTACCATAACAGTAATATTAACATAACAGCTTATAAAACACGTACCTTTGTGACTTTTGAGTACCGAATACCCTCCAAGCCTTCCTCCTCATTTTAGACCGATACGAGACATATCACACCAAGGTTTCCTCAGGGATTATGTGGGTTTTCCCCCCTTCTTTCCCCCCCCCTTCCTCAGCTCATGTGTTTTTAGGGCATTTCTATTATGTGTTTTTCAGATTTGGAGAGTTCCCCTAGTAATATATCTATGTCCTATATAAGTTCTCCACGGTTCCCAGAATTCTAAGTATTTCTGTACTGTGTCGTTTTGTATCCCCGTCAGTTTTTCCATAAGACAGATCCTCCATAATCTCGCCTTTACAGTGTGTATGGCCGGCTGTTGTTCCTGTTTCCAGACTTTGGCTATTTCGCATCTGGCCGCTGTATATCTGCGTGTCAGTAGTTTATCGTCAATTTTTTCCATGTTTTCAATTGGCCTGCATAGCAGTACCTTCCAGGGATCTAGGGGGAAGGTGTACCCAAGAATTGTCTGTGCCATATCATGTGTGGCCCTCCATAGCTTTGTAACCTTAGGGCACATCCACCACATATGTACAAACGATCCCTGCTGGCCACACACCCTTGTACACATTGGAGACATATTTCTGAAAAATTTGGACAGTCGTAGTGGAGTGTAGTACCATTGGTGGAGAATTTTATATGCATTTTCTTTTATTAATACACATGTGGAGCTCTTTGCTATTCCTTCAAATATGTTATCCCATTGCTCCTGATCTAGTTGTTCTCCCATCTCGTCCTCCCATTTTGTTATCATTTTGGGTTTTATCTCCGGTTCCGTTTTACCCTCTGCAAGTATGCTGTATACTTTAGAGATCAGACCTTTTTTTCCCTCCCCTATGAGGCACAAATCTTCAAATGCTGTGAAGTCACTATATGGACCTGTCCTCTGTATGTGATCCCTCAATTGAAGATACCTAAAGAAGGCCGAATCATGAAGGCCATTTTCTCTATTTACTGTCTCAAACATTTTAATATCTTTGTTTGTCCATAGATCTTTTACCCTTGTGATTCCTGCCTTGCTCCAGTCCTTAAACGCTGTTGGTTCCGTGCCCGGGATAAAGTTAATATTATCAAATAGTTGTGTCATCTGAGATTTGAAGTTGGATAGCCCATGTTTAAGTTTCAATAAATCCCACACGATTAGTGAGTGTGTGATAGATTCCAGGGGCACCATCAGAGCTGGTCTTTCTTTCTTTGTTAACCACAGTATCATTTCTATAGATGACCCTGATATCATATCGGACTCAATTTCCACCCACTTTTTCCTCTGTTTATGTGCATGCCAGTGGACCAGTTGGCTTACATGTGCCACTCGATAGTATTGCCACAAGTGTGGCAAGGCTAGCCCTCCTGACTGTTTGGATCTATAGAGTGTGGGCAGCTTTATTCTCGCTTTTTTGTTATTCCATATAAATTTTGTGATTTTTTTTCTGTAGCTCGTGTATGTCCCTAGTTCTGACCTATACTGGAAGTGTGTGAAATAGGTACAAGATTCTTGGTAGTAAGTTCATTTTAATAGCGTTTACTCTGCCTATCCATGATATATGATACCTGGACCATTCTTCTAGATCTTTTTTCAGTGTTTTTATTAGTGCTGGGTAGTTTGTCTCACATATAGTGTCAGTTGTGTTGGTCAACCAGAGTCCCAAGTACTTTATGGCCTGTGTTTTCCACGTGAAATCAAAGTTTATTTTTATTAGCTTTAGTTGTTCCTGAGGGAGGTTTATATTTAGGGCTTCGGATTTTTCATTATTTATTTTAAACCCTGATAATTTCTGGAACTCTGATAGGTTACTAAATAGGTTTGGGAGTGAGGTGAAGGGTTTTGAAATTGTTAACAATATATCATCGGCGAACAATGCCAGCTTGTATTCTTTTTGTTTTACCTTAATCCCCCCAATATCTGCATTCGCCCTGATTTGGGCTTCAAGCGGTTCTATCGCCAGTGCGAACAATAAGGGTGACAGAGGGCAGCCTTGTCCTGTACCATTGCTGATGTGGATTTTCTTGATCTGCATATTAATATAGGCTACTTTTGCTGTGGGTTCTCCATATAGTGATGTAATACCTTTCATAAATTTGCCTTTCACTCCAAATGCCCGAAGTGTCTCAAACATACACTGGCGACACACTTTATTCGAGCTCGGCTAGTCCCACGAATTCGGGTATACCCGGGTGTATTGAGGTTTGTGACTGTTTTCTGCCCGAGTGCATTGAGTTATTTTCCGGCAGGGATTGAAGCATTTTATTCCCGCTGGCTGCAATACTGCACAGTACATATATATATATACTGCATTACAATTCATGAATTTATGCCATCTGGTAGACACGCGAAGCATTGCAGCCTATTAAATCCTAATCATTATCATTTAACAGATCAGCCGCCCGTCAGCCAGGCATGAACCCAGGCTGGGAAGGCAAATGCAACGGGGCTTGTCAGAGGTGAGGAGCGGCGCATTCCAGGTATCTGCCAGGTACATACCGGGTATTTGCTCGAATAAAGTGTGTCGGTGCAGTATACCCCCAATCAATACGATCAAAAGCTTTTTCAGCGTCAAAAGATAATAGCTTCGAAGGCGTTTTATTGTGCTTAGCTATCTGGATTAAGTCAATTGTTCTTCGTGTATTATCCACTGCCTGTCACCCTCGTATAAATCCTGCCTGATCTGCGTCTACCAGTTGCGGAAGATACTTATTCAATCTAGTGGCTAGTATTTTGGAAAATATTTTGAGATCGTTATTGATCAGGGATATCGGTCTGTTGCTTTTGCATTGGGTGGGGTCTTTTCCCTCTTTATGTATTAGTATTATTTTTGATTCCAGCATTGTTTGTTGGAACTGTTCTCCCTCAAGAGCCTTATTAAATAACTTTAGTAATTGGGGAACTAATATGTGGGCTAATTTTTTATAGTATATATTGGACAGGCCATCTGGTCCCAGGACCTTGGATTTTTCAACCCCTTTATCTAATACCTCTGTCGATGTGATTGGCTGGGATAGTGTTGTTATATCCTGTACTGTGAGTTTAGGCAAATTCATTTTTCTGAGGAATGCTCTCTGTTTTTCCTTGGTGGCGTTCCCTTTATCTACTTTGTCTCCATTATATAGCTCTTTGTAAAATGTGGTGAATTCATTAGCTATTTTCTGTGGATTTGTTGTACACACCCCATCTTTTCTTCTAATGCTATGTATTCTAGATTGCATTCTATCCTTCCTCAATCTTGTGGCCAGCATTGTGTCAGCCTTATTGGCCTTCTCATAAATTTTTTGTTTTGTCCATGCTATGGCCTTCTCCGCTTTATCAGTCAGTAATAAATGTAATTTCCCTCTTAGAACCCGTAATTCAGTCTCAATGGCTATACTGTGATTTGCTTTATGTGCCTCTTCTAGGGTCTTTATCTTTTCTTGCAGAATTACGGTTTGTTTCTGTCTCTCCCTCTTTCTATGCGTTGCGACACTTATAAGTTTTCCTCTCTCACCACAGCCTTATGGGCCTCCCATAAGATATAGGGTGAGTCCACGCTCCCTTCGTTTATTTGGAAGTAGTTAGTTGCCTCGTTACTGATCTCAGCTATGACCTCTGGCATCTTTAGTAGTGACTTGTTTAATCTCCATGACCCTTTACTTGGCTTCTTATGTATGTCTTCAATGTGTACTTCAACTGGGCCATGGTCTGACCAGGTAATAGGGTGTATGGTGGCCTTTGTAATATTTGGGATTCGTAGAGAGTCTACAAATATGTAGTCTATCCTTGTATATACTTTGTGGGGAGCTGAATAGAATAGAAGTCACTTTTTTGCGGATTCATCTCCTTCCATGCATCCCTTAAATCAAACTCTTTAAGTCCCTCTCTTAGCGTTTTTCTCTCCCCTTTGTGGGCAGCCAGAGTCTTAGCTAGAGCAGGTTTAGATCTGTCTTGTTTTTCGTTTAAGGCTATGTTAAAATCTCCAACCAAGACTATGCGGCCCCGGGCGGTTGTACCCAGCAGTCGGAACAAGTTTGTAAAAAATATACTCTAGGGTTATTTGTGTATCTTATATGTTCCCTGTGAGT
The DNA here is from genome assembly GCF_040206685.1 of Ascaphus truei. Taxonomy (NCBI): domain Eukaryota; kingdom Metazoa; phylum Chordata; class Amphibia; order Anura; family Ascaphidae; genus Ascaphus; species Ascaphus truei. The sequence goes on along the minus strand of NC_134486.1, from coordinate 174,953,453 downwards.
ATTAGGTATCGTCCCTCTGGGTCCCTTTTTACCTTGTCTATCGTAAATGGAGAGTTCCTTGCTAGGAGTATGGCCACCCCTCTTTTTTTTTTTCCTTTACAGAAGCTGGGGATAGAATTTGTCCCAATACGTAGAGCTACAGTGGCGGCTGCCTTTAGCCTCCTGCAGCATTTTCGGTGCGAAATTCGAACTTGCGGGCAGATGCGGCATGTTCCGGCCTGTTTTCCGGCCGGTTTTAAGCGCCGCGGGCGTTTTCATTGTTTAGCCCATTGTTTAGCGCGTCTAGCCGTTCAGCGCTGAGTGCGGCTGAACGCGTTTAAACGCGTGGCATGCAGGGAAATATCGGAGAGCAACTCGGGTATGTTGGAGGTTAAAAGGGGCCGCAGCAGTAGCAGTGAAGTGCGTTTCTTGTAGGAATATTATGTCCCCTGATAATCTTTTAAACTCTGTCATTGCTAGCTTCCTTTTTACCACATTATTCAGTCCCTAGTGTCATGCGATATTAATGTTAGTGTCATTTGTATTTACCTGGTGTGAGGTCTTCTTCTCTAGTGGGTTCATTTTCCGGTTTCCCTTGAGTGGCGGCCTGGAAGGTATTCTTGCACATCTTATAGTAATGAAAACATTTAAACATCAAAAATAAAACAACATAAATAGGATAATCCAGGTGGCTAACATGGCCTGGATTTGTTTGTTCACTGGTCATGGATGATCTTTCCCTGCGATTGCACAGTAGCACTAATCCCACACTCATATCCTTGAGTGTGTATGGACCGTACTGTGGCCCCCCCCCCCCCCAATTTTTTTTTTTTTTGCTTAACTTCTTGTTTTCTGCGTACTGGCACCAGTAATTCTAACTTTCGGGTTACCCGTTCATCTACGGGGGGGAAAGGTGGTGACCTCTTGCTATTCCTTATATGAGTCTATGTAACACATCACAGTCTATCATTTTTGGCATAGGTCCGTGTATCGGAATTTTCGGGTCTTCTCAGTTGTAGCAAGATTTGCATAGACCTAAAATTTCTGGGGTGCCTTTGGATTTCCTCTATGTGGGGTGGCTCCTCTGCCCACTTCTTTCCATATGGGTCTGACGGGAGGTGGTCCGCATTCTTCTCTGGTCATGGAGTCTGGCGGTTGCAATCCCAATATTTCTAGGAAGTCCACTCCCTCCTCTGGATCCCTCAGGTATGCTTGCGTTCCATTTCTGGTGGCGATAAGGCAAAATGGAAACCCCCACTTGTATCGAATTTCGTTGTCTCTCAGGACTTTTGTGATATGTTTCAGGGCTATCCTCTTCATCAGCATTGATGGTGCCAGATCATTGTACATGTCTATCGTCACATCTCCCCATTTCAGCCCTCCTTTTTCCCGTGCCAGGGTAAGGATCGCTTCTTTGGTTTTAAAGTAGTGCATCCTCACCACTACATCTCTTGCTCTATCTCCAGCTTGTGGTCTCTGTCTAAGCGCTCTATGCGCCTTGTCAAGGATCAGTGTTGCTGGGGACATTTCCGGGAGGAGGGTCTGTAGCCATTCAGTTGTTGCTTTTTCTAGGTCTGTGGCCGTCTCTGGAATGTTTTTGAACCTGAGGTTGTTTCTTCTTGCCCTATTTTCTTGATCCTCCTGTTTCTCCTCCATGTCAGCCATTCTGGATCTAGGACCAGGAGCTCCATATCCATAGTTGTCTGATTGTTAATGACCTCATCCACTTTATGTTCCAACGTGTCTGTGCGCTCTCCTATGGAGCTGACCTCTGATCTGAGATCTTTGAGTGCGCTTTGCAGTTCTTGGTGGAGTAAGGTTTTTAGGCTGGCGTATAGATTCTCAATGTCTTTTTTAGTTGATGTTTGGTTGCATACCTCAGGTTCAGATTCTGGTTCTGCGTCTGACTGGGCGGGGGATGTCACTCTGCTTTCTGATCGGCCCGATTTGCTTTTCTCTTTTGTCTTGAAGAAGTCCTGCGGAGTTGGCTTTTTCGGAGCCATTGCAGAGCGCTCTAGATCCAACGCCTCCAATCTATGCGTTTCCTACTGCTATTATTTTGTTAGGTGCTTTTAAATGCCCGCCGCCTCATGGAGCCTGCTTCAGACGGCCATTGTGGACTGCGCCACGTGCGCACCCCCGAGGAACATATTCGTGCTAATTACTCTGGTTTTGGGATTTCTCTCTTATGTAGAGTGCACAGGGATGGACCCCGCCAGCTCTAGCAGAGTGTGTGGGGTTTAGTTATTAACTTTGGTATCTTTATCTGCCAAGGTTCGTGACGTTGTTTAATAGCCCGGCCGGCTCGTGTGTAAGCTCGAGTGTAGGCTCTGTGTAAGCTCTTGCTTTAACTGGGACTGTTCCTTTTTTTTTTCAATTTTTTTAATTGTTTTTCACCCATCATATCAGTTTATACATTTCCGACTCATCAACAAAGAGTGGAGTACAATTATACATGCAGTCACATGTATTTACAGGTTTAATAACACTTAACTTATCAAGAAACTTACATATTTGTTCTGACTGTATGGCTCCCCATACCTGCATGGGTTAGATGAGGGTCACCTCAAATGCATTTATATCCTTGAGTTTGTCCACTCTTAGGGTTCACCAGTTTGGTATGAAAGGGATAGAGGAAGAGAAAGAATAGGAAGTGAGAAGGGGAGGGTGGGGGGGATGGTAGGTATTCTCTGCTATTCTTTAGTTATTTGCTACTTCCTTTTCCATTGTTTCTCTGCACTAGAGGATGAGCTGGGGTTTAGGCTAGGCTGGGCACCATAAGTCCCAAACTTTGTGAAATTTTTCCACTTTTTGGGAGAGCTGGGCCGATAGTAGCTCCATGATTTTGACCTCTCTCAGCCTTTTGTTGACCGTTTGCTTGGAAGGCGCATTGATGTTATTCCAAGTGGCTACTATTGAGCAGTGTGCGGCCGTGAGGATGAATCTGATCATTTTGCCCTCTGGCGAGGGAATCTCTTCCATTGGCTTTCCCAGCAGGTATGTCATCGGGTCCAAAGGGATTCTCAGCTCCGTGGTTTCTTGCACCATATTTTGTATGTGCGTCCAGAAACGTTGTATCTTTGGGCAGAACCACCATATATGTGCCATATCTCCTCTCAGGCCACACCCTCTCCAGCAGAGATCAGGTGTGCCTGGGAAGATCTGGCTCAGCCTACTCAGGGTTAGGTACCATTGAAATAGAATTTTGTATATATTTTCTTTCGTAGTCATACAGATTGATGTTTTAGCTGCCGTTTCCCAGTTATTCTCCCAGTCTTCCCTATCTATTTCTATCCCGAGGTTTTCGGCCCATTTCAACATATAATTATGATTTTGTGGGGTGGTTGTCGAAGTCATTCCCGTATATATCCTCGAGATCAGACCCTTCTGGTGCACCCCTATTGTGCATAGTCTTTCAAATTTTGTTAAATCCGGAAAGCTCTTATTCTGCGATACTGACTGCAGAAAGTGTCTAATCTGTAGGAAGCTAAAGATTTGGATATCCCTTGCTTGGTATTTTGTTTGCACCTCTTGGTATGTCATAGGTTTGCCTCCGCTCACGAGGTCTTCTAATCTAACAATGTCAAGCTCCTTTAGTCTTTGGAAGGATTTTTTAATACACCCTGGTGGAAACTCGGGGTTATTATATAAAGGAGTTGGACTCGAATTGAGTGAGTATTTCTTTTTGGTTCTTGACCAAATCTCCCACGTACACCTCATCAATCCCAACTCAAATCTCCCAGGGGGTCCCTCACCCTCTGCTCCTCCCCAAAGGGTCGAGGTCAGGGAGCTAGGGGACACAAAGACAGACTCCATCTGCAACCAGCTTGCGGTGGTGGGGTCGTTATTCCACGTCACCACTTGTTTCAATAGGGAAGCTTGATAATATTTGGTTTTGTCAGGTACCCCCATGCCCCCTCCCTCCTTGGGTGCCAGCATTACTGATCTCGCCACTCTCGGCCTTTTGCTCTTCCATATAAATTGGAACACTCTATTTTGTAAGTTTTTAAGTTCTGCTATTGTGACTTTTACCGGGATTGTTTGGAATAGGTTTATTAACCTTGGGACAACATTGATCTTTACTGTGGCTATCCATCCCATCCAGGAGATCTGTAGATCGTTCCATCGCTGTAGGTCTCTTTTTATTTTGTCAAACAGCGTTGGGTAGTTACTCTTATAGAGTTCCCGGAATGATTTTGTTATTTTAATTCCAAGGTATTTTATATTATTATCAGCCCATTTGTATTTAAATTTAGATTGTAATATTGCCCTTTCTGCATTCGGTAGGTTTAGATTTAGTATTTCAGATTTATCGTTATTAATTTTGTACTCGGATATTTTGCCAAATTGGTTTAATTGTAGCTGGAGATTGGGCAAGGATATTAATGGGTTTGCTATAGATAGTATAATGTCATCTGAGAAGAGGGAAATCTTATAGTCCACCTCTCCTATTTTGATACCTTGGATGTTCTGATCTTCTCTAATTGTAGATGCCAGCGGCTCAATTGTTAATGCAAAGGGGAGTGGGAACAGGGGGCATCCTTGTCTGGTGCCATTTCTAATTTTGATGGGAGTCGAATCCCCCCCCCCCCCCCGGGAGCTTGACGTAGGCAGTGGGCGACCTATACAGGGCTCTAACGCCCTCTAGGTATGGTCCCCAGAATCCGAATTTTAATAGTGTTTTATCCAAAAAATCCCACTTGATTATATCAAACGCTTTCTCAGCGGCTAAGCTTAATAGAATAGCCTTTGTATCGGTCAGGTGTACGCAGTCCACTATGTTTATAACTTTTCTGGTGTTGTCAGAGGCCTGCCTGTTTTGGATGAAGCCCACCTGATCTATATGGATGAGTCTCGGTAGGATCGGAGACAACCTGTACGCTAAAATTTTACTATATATTTTCAGGTCCGTATTCAATAACGAAATAGGACTATAGCTTCCACATTGGAGGGGGTCCTGTCCCTCCTTATGAATGATGGCTAGATTGGCCATAGACATTCAGGTCGGGACGGGTTCCCCCTCCAGAAAAGAGTTGAGAGTCTCGAGGATATACTGTATGGGGAGAGCACCTTCGCAAATTTTTTATAGTACAGGTTGGAAAACCCGTCCGGGCCTGGGGTCTTATTTGCTTTCAGTGAGCTGATGGCCTCCATCAGTTCTTCTCTAGTAATGCTTTTGTTTAACATCTGGGATTCCTCCTCAGTTAGACTCGGTAGTTTACAGTTATTTAAATACTCTGTTATTGCCTCGGACCCTGTGCTACCATCTCGGGAGGGATGTAGATTGTATAGTTTAGTGTAGAAATTTGAGATTTCTCTGGCTATTTCTTTTTCATTATATGTAGTTGGCCCTGCCTTTGTGCGAATTACTGGGATTTGAGATTTAACTCTCAGACCTCTTAGTTTACAGGCCAGCAACCTATCTGCCTTATTCCCTTTATCATAATATCTTTGGTCCGTCCACCATAATGCTCTCTCCACTTCGTCAATTTGGGTTTCCTTAAGATCCATTCTAGTTTTTTCCAATTTTTTAAGGGTTTTCTTACACGAGGTATCTTTGTGTTGCCTTTCTAATGAGGCTAATTGGGTGGATAGTTCTTTGTATCTTTTAAGTTTCTCTCTTTTCTTGTGAGATGCTATGGAGATCAGTTCTCCTCTAATCGCTGCTTTATGTGCCTCCCACAGGATTGATGGGGATGACACAGAGCCTTTATTCAATTGGAAGTATTCCCTCAACTTTTGCTTAACAGTCCTCCCTACTGTATCTCTTTCGAATTTAGTAGAGAGTCGTTCAGTTTCCACGTGTAGTTGTTGTTTTTACCGAATGGCAACGAGAGCATTAACTCAATCTGAGCGTGGTCGGACCAAGATATAGACCCTATGTTTGACTGGGAGGATGCCTGGAGAATATTTTTGGTACCCAAGAAACAATCGATACTCGAGTAGGTCTGATGTGGGACTGAGTAGAATGTATAATCCCTTTGTCCCTGATGTTGGGCCCTCCATATATCTGTTAGTGAAAACTCCTTGATTGTCTCTCTAAATTTTGTGGAGTTTGCGCGTGTTCGGCCAGATTGGTTCGTACCTGCTATTGTGGTTTTGTCTATATCTGGGTTGTAGACCACATTCATATCTCCTGCTATCAACAAGGAGGATAGTGTTTGTTGGTCTAGGGTCTCTAAGACCTCATTCAAGAATTCAGTTTGAGCTTCGTTAGGGGCATAGACATTAAGGAGGGAAACTTTAACTCCCGCCAGAGACCCTTTCACCAACAGGTATCTGCCCTCTGGATCTGGTTTAACCTAGTCCACTGCAAATGGCGTATTGTTTTTAAACAAGATGGCTACTCCTCTTTTCTTTGTTTTAGAGGATGCAAAGAATGCCTGTGGATAGGTTTGCTTAAATGTGTTGGGAGGGGTGTTTGTGTTGAAGTGAGTTTCTTGAAGAAACACTATGTCCCCCTTTGACTTTTTAAACTCCTGAAGAGCTAATCTTCTCTTTTTGTTAGAGTTGAGACCTTTTACATTTAGTGATATTATTTTTATGGCTGATGTACTAGCCATAGCTCAGTTTCTTTGACCTTAGTGGCTCGTTTAGCCACTTTCCCATTAAGGTCAGCATATTTCTTAGTTGGCATGGATCTCTTGACCTTGCCTTGTGCATCTGCATCGCTCGGGGGTGGGTGGGGGTGAGGTACGGGGGAGAAAAGGGAGATAGAGAGAGGAGAGAAAAAGTGTGGGTTTTTTGGGAAAAACCCCTAAAATGGAAACCATGATCACCTGTGTGATCTGGATTTTGGGCTTATTGCCCATGTGGAGACGATCGTGAGCCATGAGCACACTCAGCCCTACGTGGTCATGTCCCAACCCCTCCATTACATTTTTATATCTGAAACCCTGTTTTTTTTTTTTTAATTTAATTTATTGAAGATCTCTCTCGGAGAGTCACCCTCCTCTCTCCGTTGTAGATCTTATTCTGGGGTTATCCTGATTGTCTTCCCTGGTAAGGCTACGGGTTATACCACTTTTATTGATTTGGTTTACCCTTTTGGTGTTTGTCCTCCGTTTAGGTGAGGGGGGTGAGAAAGGGTGGGGAGGAGGGGGATGTGGGTGGGGGGGGGGTAAAGGGGAGGTAAGGAGAGGGGGAGGGGAGAGGGGGGCTAGGGAGGGCAGTGGGAAGATAGCTTGCTCTTGTCCGTTGTTACCGATTCATAGGTTATCTGGCCTGTTGCCATTGGACATAGGGCATACGTTGCTAACAGTTTAGCTGTATCGTGTCGTTTGCATCAAGACCTGTACATAGGGTGGGTGACTGGATCTGAGGCGTTAGGGGGGAGGTGGGGTGGGGGTTGGGGTGGTGGGGGAGGGGATAGGAAGGGTAGGGTAACAGCAATTATTTGATCCACATTCTTAGATAATCATATACATTTCAGGTGTGTGTGATAGAAGCTGATCCTGCTCAGTTGGATGGGGAGGGGAGGGGGGACGGTGGGAAGATAGCTTGCTCTTATCTGCTTGTTATACATTAAGAGGTTAGCTGGAACATTTCAATTGGACAGAGGTCGTCCGTTGCTCACATTTCAACTGTATCATGTCATTTGCAGCGATTCGTGTATCGGGGGGGGGAGGGGTAAGATAGGGAGGGTAGGGTAACAGCAATTATTTGATCCACATTCTTAGATAGAGAAAATCTTCCCCCAACGGGACAGGTAGACGGCAGCACAGCAATAGATGAAGAGAGGCTGAGGTGAATAAAAATAGACTTTAATCAAACATCGTGCTAACAGGTCCTCTGACGCGTTTCGGTCCGGGGGACCTTTGTCAAAGAGTGACCTGGCAGCTGAAAAGATCCTCCTTAAATAGTGAGTGCAAACTGGTACACCTGTGTAACCACCCCAATCAGGTGGACAACAGGTTACCTGATTGACAAAATCACCACAAGGAACACAACAGGTTAAAAACACAATACAACAGCATGACAGGAATAGGCACAGCAGATTTCATGCAATAAACAGTATCATACAGTATAATTGCATATACAGGCATAAATATCAATATTTAATTTTTAGATAATACGTTCTGTCATACAATCCTAATGTCAAATGCATAATTAAAAACAGAGCACGTGTTGAAATACGTCTATAACAAATACAAATATAATGTTAAATACACCTAGAAAGCAAATGGATAAGAGAGAGGGGAGAGGGGGGGGGGGGAGGGGGGAGGAGGGGGGGAAGGGGGAGGAAGGAGGGAGGATGGGGATGTGAGGGATGAGGGAAGGGGTGAAGGAAGGAAGGGAACGGGAAAAGGGGAACAAGGAGGCAAACAGTAAAGACCAAAAAACAATCCTCAAACATCTAGGAAATGTTTTAATTCCCATTCAATATTTCGCCCATGGGGTTGTAGTGTGTTGAGACAAAAAATCCATGACATTTCTTTTCTGTTAAGACTGTTAAGCCTATTGCCTCCTCTAGCATGAGTGGGAATATGCTCTACTCCATGGAATTTAAAGTTTTTTAGTCCACCTTTCGGACATGTACAAAAATGTTTCGATACTGGATGGAGTAGATCTTTTTTGGTAATGAGTCTCAAATGTTCAGAGATTCTGATATGTAAGGGTCTGATTGTCCTGCCGACATACTTGCTATTACAACCACAAACGATAACGTAAATAACATAACTTGTATGGCAGTTAATAAACGCATTTATCCTGTGTTTTTTCTTGGGGAAAGTAGTTTGTATGCGTTTCATGGGTAATGCATATTTACAGCATTTACAAAGGCCACATTTGTGGAAACCTTTAGGTATTTTTTGTAAATGAGATTGTTTGGCGGACTGAAAAAGGCTCTTAAATATATACTTGAAGCAAGTGTGTTTGCTTTTTTAAAAGCAAATTTAGGTCCAGAACTAGTGTAAGCTCTCAGGTCCGGATCTAATTTGAGAACCTGGCAATGTTTAGACACTATCTTTCTGATTTGGAATGCTTGCTTACTATATTTTGTAATAAACAATGGATTGTTTGTAAATTCCTGTTTCTTATTTTGTGTCTTATTTTTAATCAGAATATTACGGTCTGAGAGATTGGCGTTCTCAAATGCCAGACTGACATCCTTATCACAATATCCCCTAGACAAAAATCTAGTCTTTAATGTTTCGGAATGCTTCAAGAAAGTATCTTGATTGGAACAGATGCGTTTATACCGCAGAAACTGACCCTTTGGTATACCTCGAATGAGTGTCTTAGGGTGACTGCTGGTCGCGTGTAGATAGGGATTCTTTGCATGAGGTTTGGTGTAGATATCAGTTTGGATACCTAAGATAGGGTCACCATGGATTGTCACATCTAGATAGTTAATAGTCTTAGTGTCTGTTAGAAAAGTGAATTGAAGATTGATATCATTGCAACTGATGTAATCAAAGAAATTATTAAAGGTGGTTAAGTCCCCATCCCAAATGAAAATTAGATCGTCGATAAATCTTTTATAAAACACAATATGTGAACGAAATGGATTAGTGCTACTGTAGATATAAGTGAGTTCCCATAAGCCCATGAAAAGATTCGCATATGAGGGTGCAAAAGAAGTCCCCATAGCGGTGCCCTGTTTTTGAAGAAAATACTGTGAATCAAACAAAAAATAGTTGTGAGTTAATAAAAATAAAATAGAATCATTGATAAAAGTGATTTGTGCTGGTGAAAGTGTCGAAGATTCAAGGTAGTGAAAAATAGCCCGAAGGCCGTGCTCGTGTTTAATGATAGTGTATAGAGATGTGACATCCATGGTGACCCATCTGTATCCTATTTTCCATTCAATATTTTGTCAGGCCCTCAATAGGGCCGTGGTATCTTCAATGAATGACGGTAATTTGCGTACAATGGGTTGCAGAAATTTGTCTACATAACGTGAGACACCATCTCCCAAAGATCCAATACTGGCGACAATAGGTCGGCCAGGAGGATGGTAAAGTGATTTATGGATCTTTGGGAGATGGTGGAACACTGGAACAATTGGAAATTCACACCTCAAAAAATCCCTCTCTTTCTTACTCAATACATATAATGCATCACCTAATTCTAGGAGTTCATTAAGTTCTTTAAGGAACTTCGGTGTGGGATCAAAATGTAACTTAACATAGAAATTGGTGTCACTCAGCAATCTGAGGGCTTCCTCTTGGTACTGTATGGAGGATTGGACCACTATTGCACCCCCTTTATCAGCATTTTTTATGATGATTGATTTATCATTTTTCAATAGATCTAAATCATGTCTTTCCTGTTTGGTAAGATTGTCATGACTGTGGCAGGGATGAGAGAAAAGATAGCCCTCAGCTAGTAGTCTCAAATCCCTGTCCACAAGTTTCTCAAATGTGGAAATGCATGGTCCCTTGGTATTGTAGGGAATAAATGTAGATCGCTTCTTTAGAAGTGAATCTGTATGGCCAAAAAAAGGGGGGTCAATAGTGGTCTCTGTACATCCCTACTCAAACAATGATAACATGTCAGTTTCACAAGCTTGTTCTGCAAAAGAAATAACACTTCCAACATCAAGATTAGATTGCACATTTGATTGACTTATACTGTTCACAGATGGTTGACTTGTATTATTCTTGGCAAACAATTTCTTCAATGCCCACTTTCTGGTATACTTCTGAAGATCTATTATAGTGTCAAATAAATCAAATTCTTAGATAATCATATACATTTCAGGTGTGTGTGATAGAAGCTGATCCTGCTCAGTTGGACGGGGGGGAGGGGGGCAAATGGTGGGGCAGAGGGGGCCAGTGGGAACTGGGGTTGGGTTGTGGGGGTGGGGGGGAGATAAGGAAGGTAGGGTAGCAGCAGTTCTTTGATCTAGAGTCGTAGGTACTCATATACATTGCAGGTGTGTGTGGTTGGAACTGGATTGTACATCTGGGGGGGCGGAGAGGGGGAGGGGGCGGAGGAGAGGGGGGGTGGAGGAGAGGGGGGGCGGAGGAGAGGGGGGGTGGAGGGGAGGGATAGGGAGGTGGGAGGGAAAGGAGTTGTTCTCATATTTTGTGTTGAGCATATACATTTCATCAAATACATTTCAGTTGAACCTGTATGTACAATTATAAGGAAAACCCCTCTGATATCTTATTCAAGTGGGTTGCCAATAGTGGCTTAAGTGAAGTGGTTAAATTAGTGACTTGTAAAAAGGAAACAAATACATGGCTGGGGGGAGGGGGCGGGAATGGGGAGGGAAGGTGGATATAGCTCTGGTATTTACTTTATTAAATAGCTAGCCATGGCCACTATGATGGATAAGTATTCAATAATCAGAGATAGCAGTTAGTTTTTTGTCCCTTCCGTAGGATAGAGAGTAGGGCTCCCATTTCGTATGTAACAGCGCCCTCCTGTGGGCATTTCTGGAAAATCTCTTCCTTCTATGTTTACCTTTACACTCAGGTCGCGATGTCTGCAGTCAGGCTCCGCCGGGTATCCCCGTAAGTTGGTGGGACTGGGATATCCTCCACCTGTGTTTTCTCTCCCTTTGCGCTCGAGGGAGGGAGGGCAGGGTCGCTGTAGGCGGGCGAGACATGTGGGGGTCGGGTGTTTGTAGTGTGGGTACTCGTATGGGTGGGAAAGTGGCAGGGGGGGGTGAGGTGGGGGGAGGGAAAAAAAGGGGGGGCACCCCCGGCTCCATGTAGGGGTTTTGCAGGTGAGCATAGTCCTTGGGTGGCAGGGGGGATCGTCAGCTGGTGTGACTTAGGTGCGTATGGGGAGGGGGGGGAAGAGGGTTAGTTTCACCATGTGATAGGAGAGGGTGTCTCAGCCTTTCAGGGAATGTCTCGGTGTTTTCTTTCCTGGATCTTTAGGGTCCTGGCGTTGCTTTGGTGGTTCTCTGCTGGGCCAGGCATTCCGAAGATCTGGATCCTCACTGTCGTCGGGGCAGATTTGTGTCATCTTCTTCTTCCTCTTGTCTCTGTCCCTGTAAGGCAGGGAGTCCCAGGAGCCACAGGAATCTGGGAGCTTCTTCTATATGCGAGATCGTGTAGAACTTGCCTTTAGCGTGGATGCTGAGTTTAAATGGGAATCCCCATCTATAGCGCACGCTGTGGTTTTGTAGGCGCTGAGTCAAAGGCTTTAAGTCTTTTCGGCGGAGAATAGTCGTTCTTGACAGGTCGCTATAGATCTGGATCTGTTCTCCTTGGAATGAGATCTGGATCATCTCTCTGCTTTTAGACAGGATTTTCTCTTTGGTGCTGTAAGAGTGGAAGCGTGCGATCACGTCTCTGCGCCTTTTTGGGTCCTCCTGCCTGGGGCCCAGGGCTCTATGGGCTCAGTCTAGCTCCATATCCTCTTTCTTTATCTCCAGGGCCAAGATCTGGAAGAGGTCCTGCAGGTAGGGTGTGAGGGCTTCTGCTGAAATTGTTTCAGGGATATTTCGGAACCTTAGGTTCTGGCGCCGGTCCCGATTTTCTTGGTCTTCCAGACCATCTTTCAGCAGTGCAATTTCGTGGTTGAGCCTGTTGATTTCATCCTCTGCTGAGGACTGAACCGCCTCGACTTCCTCCACCCTGCCCTCCAGGGACTCCGTTCTTTGAGTTATGTCATTGAGGGCCTGCTTAATCTTGCTGATCACGCTATTCAGGTCCTCGTTAAAGCCTTTCCTCAGCTTGGTGAACATCTGGGTCATACAGTATAGTCCTCGAGGAAGTCTTTAGTTATAAGGTGGCTTGCATTTATGTGTTCCAGTAGTGGTTGCTCGCGGGCGGGAGCACTTGCCACGCTGGTGCTGGCGCCATCTTGGCTCTCCTCCTCCTGGTCTGTCTGGCGCTTTGCCGACATAAAATATGTTGAAACGCTTTGCGTGGGGTTTTATTTTTGTTGCTTTGCCATCCTGGCTTGTAGCTGGTGTTGCCCTCGCGTTTCCCTGGCGTTTTTGGGTGTTTTTAGCTCTTTCTATCTCCTTTTATGTGGAGGGGGATCAGGAGCTCCGCTTTAGGCTGGCATGTGCAATGACGTCACCGGAAGTCCCTTTTTTTTTTTTTTTAATCTTAAGTGACCATGCATTGGGGAGTTCCAGCATCAGAGAGGGCTTTCTTATACAGTGGCTGAATGATTCAAACAACAGTTTGATGAGGTAAGGTCTTCTCTCCCCTTCTGCTCCCAACTGCAGCACTTAGTCCCTCTAGCCTGCCTCTCTTGATTTCAGGGAGGTATACAGTGTAGTGTCTTTTCTAGCCTCTGGGCACAAGATGGCCGTCTCCCTTCTCAGCCTGGGCCCCTTGCTCGATTTAGGTGAGGTTGGAATCTCCTGTCTCGGGGGTAGGGAGGGAATCCCCAGACACTCTTTCCCTGTCAGCGGGCCTCAATCCGGTCATCCATGAGGGCTCTCCCCTTCGGTGCAGCCGTCGTGTGTTATCCTCCGCGTGCGCGCCCGGCGGCCATCTTAGATGGCACTACTTCTCCCCTCCTCTGGACCCCCCGTCGAGCCACTCACCCTCAGGAGGAGGTCGCACACCTCTTGGCTCGCTCCTCCGTGACGGAGTCAAGATGGCCGCTCCTTCTTCCCTCCTTGACTCCTGCTTGATCCTCCGATCACTGTACTAGTGCCGGTGAGTCTCTTACTGGACTGTTTCCCGCAGCTTTAGCCCTTTCAATTGTGTGGGCAGGGGAGGGGGTCCCCGCAGCACCGCTCAGCGCCACGAGCGGACCCTGCTGCTGTCAGTTGCCTCTGTATGAGGAGCGTGGCCTTTACTTGCTTTTTTTTTTTTTGTATATCTTTGCTTCTGGGATCTCAATAGATTGTCCAGATTGTTGCTTTTTTTTTTTCTCCCCAATGTCCTCCGTCTCCTACTTCCTTCAGGGGCACTCAATTTGGGGTAATTGGGCCAAATAATTGTTTGTTTTTTTATCTGATTGCAGCTTTATCTGGAGAAGCTTCAAACACACGCAGCCTTCTCTGTTAGGCTCCAAGCCACACCCCGTATTTTATTTATTTTAATGCATAATTATTTGCGTTATACAGTAGGTGATTTTTATTTACAGAAATGTGGGACGGAAATGGGGAGAAATTTGCGCTTAATTATGAGAATCTTTTTATGTAATATTGGGAGAATTTTTATAGTTGAAACAAAAAACCATTTTTATCCAATAGAATTTAATGGTGCAGGTTTATTGATGACATCGTTTTTAGATGGAAAGTGGCTTCAGATTCTTTAGATACTTTTCTCAAGAGTATAAATAGCAATGATCTTGGTCTAAAATGTACTTATTATTCAAGCAGGAAGATTATTGAATTCCTGGACTTTGCACAATCACTTTCATGAAATAGTTCAGTCAACACAAAACTATTTAGGAAAAAAGGGGACTGCAATGGATATCTAGGGGCACATGGCAGTCATACACCCTGGCTGCGTAATATCCCTGTGACTAATTTTAAAGGTGAAGAATAAACTTTTCCTATGATAGTCACTTCAAAGAAAACCTCAGCAATCTTGATGGATAGATTTAGGTGTGGCTCTGGCTATATGAAAGCAGACTATCATCACCACCATTTTTGTCTCAGCAGCCATTTTGTGTGTTTGCTTGTATGCATGTGTATGCAGTTGTTTGTGTGTGTATGAAAAGTTGCGAGGATGAGGCTGCAGAGCATCAATCCTGGCAAATGCCAACCCCTGTATAATTCCTACAGTCTGGAAATAATTGCAGTCTCAGTTTTCTAACAATACATTCTCACAGTTTTCTAACAAACTCGTCCTTGTAGTATGTGGGATGAGTGAGATAGCCTCGCTTCTCTTATCTTGCAGCTGCGTACAAATGGCTGAGAAAGGCTCACCCCTCATACAAATGGATGAGAAAGGTGCACTCCCTAATCAGGAGGCTTGCTAGGCCCCAAATTCCAGGGAAATATATAGGGTAAAGGTTAATTAGCTTGCAAAGCATACATTTTAGCATAATTAAGTGTTTTTTGTATGTCACCATATTGTTTCTTTGTCTCTAAGCCAGCCCCCTTGAGGGGCGTATTACTCATTTGAAATGTATAAAAATGTGATGTCAAGCATTATGTAAAGAAGGGGGAGGAGAAATTTCATTTGAATTCTCTCTCTTCTACGTACCTTGGTACAATAAACTCACTGTGATATTCTGAACTCTAGACGTATTGATATTATTTCTACGCTTTCACAGGTACCATGAGGATCTTATAATATTTTACTAAAGCCATTAATTTGGAACGTCAAGCTCTCTGGGCCCCCGAGAAGACATAAGAAAATAATAAATAATGGTACAATATCACATATTCTATTTACTACGAAGGTTAACGAAGCTTCATCTTAGATATACTGTACTATTAAAAGACACTGGCATATTCTAACAGAGGACGCTATTCTACTAACTACCTACCAGAAATTTTTTTAAATGACATAGGAAAAATAACAATGTAAACAATATATTGGCACCTACTACATTTAGAAATAAGACACAATAAAAAATGGTCCCTTTGGCTCACTAATTTGAATTTGGGCTGTTAATGTGTATGCATAAACGTTAAAGAGAGAAAAAACAAGATCCAACAATGGACTACTCAAAATATCCTTTATTTTTCAAAAATAGAATTCAATTAAAAAAAGCCTACTTTAATAACAAAATAAAATCAAAATGTCCAACCCAGAATGCATGCAATCCACAAAGTGTAAAGTGTGAAACAAAACTATAATAAACTGTTAAAAAGCAATCCAAATTAAAAGCCTCCCTTCTACGAAATAAGATGCAAACAATGATAGTGTATGGATAAGTGTAACTTCTTGTAAGTAACATTCAGACACACTTGTATATGGAAGATGGTACAGTAAGTATGCCTAAGCAATATCTAACATTACATATAATAGCATAATTAAAAGAATTAAAATAAATAATATACACGTCTGCTGACTAGGAAACAAGAAAAATATCTCAATATATATGATTATACAGTATCAAAAGAAGCCACAGATAATGACTTCTTAAATTAATACAGCTTGTACTGAAATCAAATGAACACCAGAGAGAATGGTCAATTGGGGAACAATGGTAACAAAGTCATTTTACCAACGTATATAGAGTTGAGGTGCTAAATAACTCTCTATAGAATAAACTCATGTATTAGAAATGTGTTTACTACCATGACTTGCTTTAGTCCCTGCTGTTTCAGTAACTAGCTTCCCCACTGGATTTGCATGCTGCACTTGGATTTGGAGGCTTTACAGCTTTAGATTGACAGGTCAAATCAAACCCTTCTCAGTTCAGATAAAGGCCACAAATCATTACCAAGTGTAACCTGTTTTATGGATGTCAAGGTTCTTTATCAGATGATTTATGTGTTTTGCTACAACCTTGATTTTTATTGGTGGATGTGGGAATTGAGATGCAATCTTCAGTTTTCTAACAAACAACCTTGAGGATGAGCAAAGAATCTCAGATATCTGTACTGAATTATCATTTTGAATGTTTTTTTTTGCCTTTACGTACATGCAATATATTGCTTAGTGAAGTGTCCTTGCTTAAATAACATTTCTATTCAGTAGCTGAAAGCAACATTTAAAAAAGCATTGGTATGAGGTTGAATGTGATAGAGATTAGTCCCCTTCTTCCTTTGCCACCACAGGGTCTGGTAATATATTACAATGCAATACATTACAGTCTGACAACCCCTTTGTAATCCTTGCACATCACATTCATCACAGTCCTATCCCCTCTGTGAAATAAGATAGAAACGGATATCTCCAAAATTCATCTACGGAATTTAGAAGGGATGGGATTGTTAAAAAAAAATAACTAAAAAAAGGACAGTGTGATGATAGAATGAAAAGGTTCATTAGTTTTTTTTTATGGTGAGTAAAATGAATTGCTGCTTTAAGAATTGTTATATTTGTGTAACACAGTTTGCCCCCACCCACCAATAGCAGATAGGGACCTTGTGTGGAAATACACCTGTGTTACCATGTGTGGTGCGTTATCTGATAGGCTCACAGAGCGCCTGAACCTCCGCCGCTGGAAGCCTGGGGTTACCTGATTCTTTGGATACAGCGCCTCCACCTGTAAGGGTTCCCAACGGGGTGGGATGGTCCTCTTACAGGAACAATAATAATAATGCACGCACACAATATATGCTATCAACCATTTTACTATAACTAATTACCTTGGTATTCTGTACCACACAGTAATAGGCATATAACTATACATATAGAAGTTCACCGCCCACATATCAACATAGGTGTCCCCAAAGTACCTGGGTGCTGGGCACCAATTCCCTAATGTCCCTTATGTCAAAGCCCACTCAAAGTGTTGGAGATAGCGCTATCCCGTGGAGTGTTAGTGCACCACTATAGGTACCTGCCCGGGGCTCCGGCACCCGAGTACCGCAGTATAACAGAATGGGATCCGCCTGATCCGACGTGCTGTCCGCCTACGCATGGGGTGAATTCCGGCATGGATAATATCACCATACACTGTACCGTCTATACTTTGGGGCTGGTCCGTCTTCAGTCCGCAGGCCGCAGTCACTGCGTGGCGGAATCCTCCGTGAAGATAGTCTCTATCTAGAGGGGGTCTTCTCCAGTCCCAGTGATCAGGCAGCGCAGCAGATGAGCGGTTCCTTGGTCTAATCAAACAGCTAAAGGGGCAGATTTCTTACTTAAGGCCTGTCCCTAAAGTACCACAAGCTGGGGCAAGGATAATAGTTATCGGGACTTAGGGGGTAACTAGGCCTAGTGCCAGGGGCTACTGCTCCCTGCACACACACACCCTAACTCACCCAGCTCCCAGCTCCAACTGACACTCTTCAAAACACTGTCTTAACTGTCATCATCTCACAGCTTCACTGGTTGCCTAGCAACATGTAAACTGCAGCCTCTGAAGCTGCTATAATCCTATCTATCTAATTGCAGCTGCCCTATTGGCTAAGCTGCAGCATTTGACAATCCCCTGATGGATACCGGGGCTACATTTGGTTAAGAAAACAATTGACATTATTACAAAATGTTGTTTCTTGATCGGCTACACGGGATTGCACCTTAATCTCTGTCATGGTAACAGCTGATATCATTGAAATATTAAACAGGTGAAAACTCATTAAACAAATGATTTTTTATAACATCTGAAATAGATTAGCACAACACAAAGTATCATGTTATGATATCACTTCATTTTTATTTCATTTTTTTGTGGGGTGATTGCTTCTTTAAAGCAAATATTTGACTACTTTATTTCAATGTACAAAGAAACAAAAGGCATTTGTGTTCAAAGCATCTGAATTGGGGAGCATTTGTCAAAGTGTTTCCCTAACCCTATTCCTACCCTGTCCCTATCAAAGGGCCGATAAAAGTACCGGAGGTAGAGAGAGGGTGTTGGCTGTGAAAACTCTTGTTGAACCCACACTGACATCACACAAAAAGGAGTCATCAGAGGAAATCAATCCCCCACAAAGTCCCGGCTTCCCATGTTTCAGCAGGTATATGACTCAGTAAAGTACGACATGTATAGCTGTATTTACAGTACTGCACCGACACACTTTATTCGAGCAAATACCCGGTATGTACCTGGCAGATACCTGGAATGCGCCGCTCCTCACCTCTGGCAAGCCCCGTTGCATTTGCCGTCCCAGCCTGGGTTCATGCCTGGCTGATGGGCGGCTGATCTGTTAAATGATAATGATTAGGATTTAATAGGCTGCAATGCTTCGCGTGTCTACCAGATGGCATAAATTCATGAATTGTAATGCAGTATATATATATATACTGTGCAGTATTGCAGCCAGCGGGAATAAAATGCTTCAATCCCTGCCGGAAAATAACTCAATGCACTCGGGCAGAAAACAGTCACAAACCTCAATACACCCGGGTATACCCGAATTCGTGGGACTAGCCGAGCTCGAATAAAGTGTGTCGCCAGTGTATGCGTCGCACAGACTTTTGTTTCTAATTCAGGACGGGGGATAAAACTAGTTATGTTTCATTGCATTTGATGCACGGATCTTATTTAAAAATAGGGGTTGAATTGATGTGATAAAAGTGAATAAAAATAGACTAATCAAAAATTGATACTTGTTCTTATGTGTGCCAAATAACGCCGTTACTATTTCCCCTCAAGGCCCCATACAGTAAATTGACTAACGCACAAGACAAAATCATTGTAAAGTACCTTCATACTGTATATGATACATAAGTAAAGAAGATTTAATCTCTGAAGTTATAATACAATTTTTTATTAAAATAATATTACACATCCAATCTGATAAAGCGCTGAGAAGCGTGAAACACGTCAGTGTTACTTGCTCTATACTTAATTCTATGATGCCACGAGTTAAATAAAGAAGAATTTATCAATCATAATTTTTGTGCTTAGCCCCACAATTTTTGCAGTGCACCGCTTTCTTCATTTCCATGGACTTCTCTTCTAAGGCAGATTAGCTTTAAGTGGGTCAACAGAAGCAGCCTAAGGAAAAGTTTAGGTTGTGGTCATGAAAAATGTGTGGGGTTGGCTTAGGGCCATCAAATTAAAATACTTACATCTAATATGTATGGCATGTGTAATACTATTTGATGGTATTTATTTTATTTGTCTGTGAGAACCATCCTCCTTTAGATTTATGCATTTTTGGCAGTAACGAACCATAGCAGGAGAAATTGACATTGGGTTTGCAATGTTAATAAATATATTTTCTGTTGATTCACATGAATAATTATGCCTCTAGCATGATTTTAATAACCTAACAGTTAATCTGGGCACTTGGTTTAAGGTTTTAATATAATGTAGAACCTTAACTCCAGGACTATGGCTGCACAATTTAATTTTCACAGAAGTCAACTTTACACAAAGTTCATCAGGTTAGATAAATAGGGTACGTGATGTACTTTTTACCGCTTGGCATATTTTGAATGGAGAAGCAGAAGGAGGGAAAATGATCAAGCTGCTGCCAGATATTATTTTCGGTCCAGGCAGAGTGAATTGGAAATCAGTACCTACACCTAATTGACGCACTTGAATAGACCTGTCCTAAAGTTACATACTGTAACCACAGAGAAAAGAATAGAAAATCCTATTGCCAAGGTAATTTTCAACAAGGTGCGACCAGAATATTTGTCAAACAGGATGAGGGAGGGGGATACGTAATATGCAAAAAATCAGTAAAAGAAAACTGTAGAGTAGTATTGCTGCTGAAAAATGTAGAGATCGTTATATTAATCTTCAAACATTATACTCACCTAGATATGAGTAAATAGAGCATACTGTATCACACTCAAAGCTCAGGTGTGTAGAAAGGATCCAGTGTTGTCTAATTTGACATCTTGGGTAGGACGCTGTGTGGGTATACAGTACTTAAAGTAGAAGAGAGGGAGAAACCATAGCACAGACTATACGAACTCAATTTAATAAAGTATTAGTTAAAAAACAGAATATTTTTCAAGTTTGTTAGCGATACTGCTGCGGCCGAGTTTATTCGAGCATTTGCCCGTTCTCATCTTGACATCTTGAGCTCTTTCTTATGCCACAGAAATCTCTTTCACAGCAACATCCTGTTTAGGGAGTTTAGCGATAAATGTCAGATCAATGAATGCCATGTAGAGTTTGCCTTAGGTTTTAAATGAACTTATTTTTCTCTTAGACAGAAGACACAACATTGATTAATGGTACAGGATCAGATTTCAAGTCAGTTTAATGCCTTGCAAGACAGAATTGCTTGTGTTGAGTTTTACTGTATGTCTTACAATCTAAATCAACTAAATGTACTGTCTTAAAAATAGAGCTTACAGTATGTTGTATTCATTTTAAGTGGGTCATTTTGAAAATCTAAATCAATTACAGCAGCATACTGTATATACATACAATTGCATACAGCCAGGCCCACAGACAGATTTCCCGGGGCCCAGAACTAGAGTTACGTCCGGGCCCCCTCCACAGCCCCCCCCCCCCGTGTCGGAGGTATCGCGAGCCTCCTACCCCATTTCACACCTCACGAGCCCCCTCTATTTCCCCAGCTCTTCCCACGTATTTGTCTCCCCTCCTTCTCACTCCCTCTTCTTCACTCACCCCCTCTCACTCCTCCCACCTCCATCAATTACCCAACTCTCACTAAATCCCCCTTGCAAAATAAATATTAAAAAGCCCACCGCTCCCCCCAATACATATTAAAATACTCCTGCTCCCCCCAATACATACTAAAATACCGTCACTCCCCCTAATACATATCAAAATACCTGTGCTCCCCAATACATATTAAAGTACACCCACTACCCCAATACATATTAAAATACCCCCACTCGCCCAATGCATATTAGATACCCCCACTGCCACAATAAATATTAAAATACCCCCACTGCCCCAATACATATTAAAATACCCACACTCCCCCAATACACATTAAAATACCCCTGCTACCCCCCAATACATATTAAAATACCCCAGCTACACCCAATACATATTAAAATACCCCCACTACCCCAATACATATTAAAATACCCCCACTACCAATACATTAAAATACCCCACTGCCCCAAAACATATTAAAATACCCCCACTACCCCAATACATATTAAAATACCCCCAATACATACAGTATTAAAATAACCCCAATACATATTAAAGTACCCCCACTACCACATATATATTAAAATACCCCCACTGCCACATACATATTAAAATACCCCCACTCCCCGTAATACATATTAAAATACTCCTGCTACCCCAATATATATTAAAATACCCCCACTACTCCAATACATATTAAAATATCCCACTGCCCCTATACATATTAAAATACCCCCAATACATATTAAAGTACCCCCACTATCACATACATATTAAAATACCCCCACTGCCACATACATATTAAAATACCCCCACTCCCCGTAATACATGTTAAAATACTCCTGCTACCCCAATATATATTAAAATACCCCCACTACTCCAATACATATTAAAATATCCCACTGCCCCTATACATATTAAAATACCCCCAATACATATTAAAATACCTCCACTCCCCCACTACATATTAAAATACTTACACGCCCCCTAACAAATATTAAAATACCCCCACTGCCCCCAATAATAACAAAACATTTGGAATGTTTGTGGGCCCAGCTCCCGGGACAGATGAGGGGTCAGCAGGGCCCTACCACATGATTGGAAATATCAGTTCCACACCACAGTGTTCAAAGGAGCACCCCATGTCCAGACAGCACAGCCTAGGAAAAGAGTAGACACATCTCGCAAGGTCCAATTATGATGTGGTGGGTATAGTTCCAACTGCGCATTCAGGGAACTGCTGCTACCCCCACCCATAGAGAGTTTGCCAATTCGACCCCATCGTCCTGACATATCCATACATCAGGTTCCAGGTCCTCCAACTAGGCTGATCACTTTCTCGACTGCAAATATCTCCACGCAGGCCCCACTGTGTTCTATGTGGGTTTCCCCTTTGCCTCATCTGTTGTAGTAGGCGACTCAGGCCTGAGGAGTCACAAGCCCACCCTTACCAAAGTCAGGGGCATTTGCTGGGTCCTTGAGCGAGTGTTGGGATATATTACTTAACAAAAACGGCAAACCCCAGTAATATTTAATACTTCCGCCATGCAGTGCCACTGTAACAGCTCTCTTCTGTAGGGTAATAGTTGAGTGGTCAGGAAAGAACTGCAGCTTGCGCTCCTTGAATACAACCCCATCTTTATTTCTTGCAGCCTCCATTATACTTTAATTTCATTACTTTCAGAGAAAGGAGAGAATTACATACCTCTGCCAATTTGGGTTAGTAGACCTGGGACCTAAAGCTCTGTGAGCTCGGTCAAGCAGTAGCTGAGGCTCAAACAGATTAGGCCGCAGTGATATGAATAACCTCAACAGATAGTGATCCAGATCATCCATAGCTTTGGGGATACCCCTCACTCGGATGTTGTTCCTTTCTTACCTGCTCTCCTGGTCCTCTTGGCCCTCAGATAACTCTGTTATTTTAGCCTTCATATCCCATATCTCCTCCACGTGCACGTCCTGCAAGTTATAGACTTCCAATATTTTGGCCTCTAGGTCTCTTGTTCCTTTCTCTAAATGGTTTAGATCTCCTCTCAGACCCTTCCCTGCATTTTGTAGCTCTGATTGGAAGGCTGCCTTCAAGATAAAGGAATATTCCTAAATTATACTCTAAGTGGAAGGCCATTGTCTTGGGTCATCATTAAGCTCAGAATAAGAGCAGCTCGAGGCGCCCTCTTGGATTGAGCCCACCACTTTGGGTTGCTTTTTAAAATAGTCAGGGACATCGCAGTGTGGGGTTTTTTTTTCTGTTTAAAACAGCATTATGTTGCCCAGAGTGGTGGTTGATTCGCTCCGCCAAAATGCATGGTTGTACATGGTACTTTTTTGGCTGTAAAATAACATAGTATGCTGCCCTGGGCCGACGCTCCTTCAATAAGTCTATGATGCCAGATGCTTTGCCCCACTACCCAATATTACATTTTTCTACAATTCCCTTTTATCATCAATAAGGTCATCAGGGACCATACCTCTGAGATTATTAAGTCAAGGAGGTCCACGAATCTCTTTAATAGTTTGTTCAAGAGATACAGACTTCTATTCTAAATATTAGCCTGGTTATGTCTGGGAGGTTTATCATTATCATTATTAAATAAAAATTATGTACCAACTTCAAATTAATCAAAATATTCAGGTTGAATGAAGCTCAACTTCTATAAAAAAAAGAATAATGAGCTAAGTTCAGTACTGTGGAGACCTCTTTTTTCCCTTATCTGATTAATGCCACTTCTTTTCCTTCTTATTGTGATCCCTGTAGGTCCATCTATTGGTGTTCAAATGGCCTAAAGAAAAAAACTTGTCATGGTGAATTATACTGTATCGTCACTCCATGGCAGCAAGGTTTCCAGAGTGCCATACAATTCTACTGATAACAGACTGCTGCAGATGACTGCCAGACAGCATTTGACACCACAAAGCACTGAGAATTCGTAACGTTATTTTCTCTTGCTATTTTAGCCATTCTTTATTGTACAGGACTTTTGTGTGTGGCCGTTTTGTCCAGCATTGGTGTTGTTAGACCATCATGATTTGCTCTATAGGGTATTTTCCTGCAGTACAGCAGTTAGTTACATTAGGAGTAATTTTGGTACTCCAGAGGTCACATTCTTTAGCCATAGAGGGTTACATTCAGCATTGCAGGATCCATTATATGATTTACATTGTATCTCTGGGTGCTACATTTCTTTGATTTTGAGTTTCTAGATATACCTTGTAGTTATCTCTTTGTTAAAGAACGGTTATTACAGGTTTATTTAGTTAACATATCTCAACATTTATGCTAGATTTAGATGAGCGGTTTTTGGATGGAGGTACATAAGGGAAGTACCATAGACTCAAAAGGTCTGTGGGGACGGGCGATTTAGGCCCCAAAACGTTGCCCCCTTGTTTATATTACCTGATCTTTTACATTTGTTTTATGTAGTTTTTATTTTTTTGCTTGTGTGTTCTCCATTCCCCTTTTGTTTCTTCTCCTTCCCCCCTCTCTCCCTATTTTTGTCACTGTTTAGCTCTGTTTTGTGAGACATACTCTCCATGCCTCTATTGGGGGCATTTGTGTATTGCATCAATTTTCAATATTTTCTTTAAACCGTCTGATCCTTTTTTGGGATTCTGTTCTGAGAATCTTTTGTATATTTTTGGGGGGGCGGGGGTTGATGTTCCTCCCTGTTCTCGTGCACCACAACATCAGAATAATATTTCTCTTATTATCCCTATCATCTGGAGTGCTACCTAACACACATACTTTTATATATTTGCAATATGGATTGAATTTCATGGGAGGTCCACACTGATATACACATCTGGGATTTTTCAACTAGTTTCATAATATAACTAGTGTTTGGGAGAGTTCCAATGTATTTATTTTAAAACTTGTATTGTGCTAAGGTTTTTTTGTACATTGTTTATTAATGGTATAATTTTACTGATATCTTCAGATACTGTAGATGTGCAATTTTTACAAGTAGTCACTTTCAACAATGTGCTACTATTTATATATTAGTCACACTCCAATAAGATCATAGCTACATGCAATTACTTTATAGGAATATACATAAGCTGTTTACAAAATCACAGGTGGTATGTTCTACTGTCACTAATTTTGATAATTATATAAATTGAAGTAAAATGTAAAAAACTGGTGCATATTTTGTGATGAAAATAACAAATTCACTTACCCACCAATGGCTATTACCAGCATAAAGAGTTAGTATCTGATGCGTGTGACAGCCTTACAACAAAAAGATACAATAATGCCCTGCATGGACCTTGAATCATATCAGTATGTTACAAAATCATTCTATAACTTTTTCTTGTAAAAATCGTATGTTTACAACATTTTTCCTTGTTTTCGTTTTTAGTGAGCCGTGTCTGTTGAAATTGCCAAGGCATAGGGTAAATTGCTTTGCTGTATCTTGTCATTTTCTATTTCAGAATTTCAGCTGATATAGCCAGAGATGACATGTCACAGAAATGAAATATCACTGTGAGAAATTTAAAGAGGCATTTTATTCTGTAAACTCTGCTACATATTATAGCTTTCCTTTGCATAGCATTTTAGTGTATGCTTTTCCAACATGATACTATTAAGTGAAATCACAAGTATAATAGGATAAAGTGATTAAAATGGTTTTAGGTGCTGTTAAACCTACATAGTCCTACTGATTATGGCATATGTGGAAATACACCTGTGTTACCGTGTATGGTGCATTACCTGATGCTCACAGAAGGCCTGAACCTCCGCCGCTGGGAGCCTGGGGTTACCTGATTCTTTGGATACAGCGCCTCCACCAGTAAAGTATCCCAACAGGATGGTCCGCTTACAGGAACAATAATAATAGTAATGCACGCACACAATATATGCTAGCAACCTTTACTATAAGCAATAACTCGGTACTCTGTACCACACAGTAAAATACATAAGACCATACATATAGCAATTCACCCCACCGCATACCAACATGTATCTGGGTGCTGGGCACCAATTCCCTGATGTCCCTTTCCCTTATGTCCAGGCCCACCCAAAGTGTTGGAGATAGCGCTATCCCGTGGAGTGTTAGTGCACTGCAATAGGTACCTGCCCGGGTACCACAGAATAACAGAAGGGGATCCGTCTGATCTGCCGTTGCATCCGCCTACGCGTGGGGTGAATTCTGGCGTGGATAATATCACCGTACCATCTGTACCGTGGGCTGGTCCCAGTCCGCAGGCCGCCGTCACCGCTTGGCGTGATCTTCCACGAAGATAGTCTCTATTCAGAGGGAATCTGATCCCAGACCCAATGATCAGGGCTGTGCAACAGATGAGCTGTATCCTGATCTCATCAAATAGCTAAAGGGGCAGTTTCCTTACTTAGGGCCTGTCCCTGAAGCAACCACAAGCTGGGGGTAATGATAGTACTTATCTGGAGCCTATGGGGGTTACCTAGCCTAGTACAGGGGCTACTGCTCCCTGTACCTGCAACCTCCTCTAACCTGCTTCCAGCTTCAACTGTCACCAACTGCCTGTTTTCTTCAGCGCGCAAAATGTGTCAATATCAGAGAGCAGAGAGTTCTGATAACCCCATTGGCTGCTGTGACCACCTGGTATACCAACTCCCTGAGGCTCATGGGACTTGTAGTCCCACACAGAGCCTTCCCTGGGAATGCTCCTACGATAATGGCCGCCTCTGCCTTCATGCACTGCGCATGCGCAACTATAGAATGGCCGCCGCAACTCCCGATCGCTATTGCGCATGCGCACACATTTCCAAAAAGCGGCCCTCGCTAGCCGGGTGTGCCGCAAGTTCCCAGCGACCGGCTCGCCTACAACAGCCCCCACAGCACCTCCCGCACCCCGCAACCTTAACGGAGGTAAGAAGGGGGTCTTGGGGCCAACAGGGATACCGGGCTGCATATACAGTATATGTATATATCGATGTAGTAATAGTGCATACTGGTTTTATTATGTTCTATACTGTATATCATTTATAACAATGAGAAATCAAAAAGTTACGTAAAAAGTATGATACAATATCCCTTACCCCTGCTATCCTTCTTTTGAGTGATTAATAAAGACAGTTGCTGCACAGGTTATTTAAAAGTAAACAATCTGGCTAACTTCCAAAGATAACAATGTAATAAATTATATTACAATAACCGTTGGTATGAAAAAGTTATGTGACAATTTGGGACTAAGAGGTGATGACTTCTTCAAGTGATACAAGTTTGTGTTTAGGTCCTTATTTGAAAGATACATTATCTGAGTCTATGTGACTTAGACTGAGGCACATGATGATGCCTTATTCAGATATAATATTAGAATAGAATATCTGCTTATCTAGTTTTTCTCTGCATAAACACTGGGCAGAATTGTCAGATTAGCTAACTAAGGACAGAGAGGATTCCATCCAGAGAGAAAGAAAGAAAGTACAGAGTCATCTTTGAAAGCACATGTAAGAATCTGAATATTGTATACTTACATCTGTGACATACTCAGGAAAATAAATGTTTTGTTACAGTATGTGACAAAATTGAATGCAGAAATGTCATATCAAGGAAGAAGATATGATGGTTAAATGACTTTGGCAAGTTGGTACAGGGCGCCGCCATATTGTTGCGCAATGTTGCGAGGTCACTGGCCTAGAGGAAAGGTTGCGCATGCGCTCTGGACGCGCGCGAACAGCGAGCCAATGAGAAAGGGCTCTGTACTGAACTATAACCCCCGCGAACCCTGGAGGAGTCAGCTGACGCTAGGAGCCAATGAACAGGCTGGGTTGGTAGGGGAGGAGAACAGGAAGCGTGGGGGAGAGACCACGCTAGCAGAAGCGAGTTGGACAGTGCAAAAACGGGTAGTGCGAGAGCAGGGGGTCCGTGACCCGCCTGCCTAGGCCAGACACTATCCCCAGGTCCATAGGAGTATTCCCCGCGTCACCGTAGGTTGCGGTACTGTAGGGATGCCCGTAGTGGACAGATATTGTCACCTTAGAAAGACCTCAAGCGCACGGAGTTGTGGACGGATACTGCTGTCTGGGCTCAGACGGTGGAGCCGTGTGACATCGGAAGGTCTGGGCCGGATGCGACGGACCCTTTGAGAAGAGGTGCGGTCACCGCCGTGACCGGGAGGTACTTTGTATACAGCAAGTGCACCG
Organism: Ascaphus truei; assembly: GCF_040206685.1. Lineage (NCBI taxonomy): Eukaryota > Metazoa > Chordata > Amphibia > Anura > Ascaphidae > Ascaphus > Ascaphus truei. The sequence goes on along the minus strand of NC_134486.1, from coordinate 174,925,321 downwards.
ACACCGGTCATCAGGCGCTGATCCCGCCTTAGTATTAACTTTGACAGACACTAGCAAGTGGCTAGCGGATAGACAATATTCTACCTAAGTTTCACAAGGACATACTCTATGAGAGCGTGGCGGAGCCACGGCTGTACAGGACGATATTCCCCTCGGGGTGTGGCCGAGCCACTTTAGTATAAGAGCCAGTTATTATGTGTTATGAGTGAGGTCACTGTTATGATATACCTATATATATATACATGCATGTTATGTGACCAGTGAGGTGCCACAGACAAACGTAGTAAAGATTGGTTGCCCCGCAATGTATGGTATGTTTCTTGCCCAGGGTAAATCTTTCATAATGGGGATCCTGGGTAAGTGGAGGCGCTGCGCTATGTAAATGAGTGAGTATTACCCCAGGCTCCCAGCTAGCGGAGGCTCAGATCTCCTGGAGCCACAGGTGTTAGACAGCGATCAGTAGTCCCTTAGGTAGGTGTCCAGAAAAAGGGCTTCATATGGAGGCGCTGCTGAGAGCTTAGACCTGGGGTGCCCCAATCATTTTTTTTCAATTGTGCAACGAGCTTTACACATCATGTCTGTGCCCTCACCGCTCGAGGTGCGCAAGTGGGCCCAGCGGCATGAGATTCCCCTGAACCGTGTTTTCGGCCTGGGGCATGTCCCCGCCGCTATCTCCTTAGGCACTGTAACTGACCATGTCAGGAAACTCCCACTCATGGACACTGCCCGAGTGCAAGACCATTTTTACGACCGGGACCAGATATGGCGCAGGGTCTTATACGTCACTGAACGGGATATATGTCCCGAAGCGCTGCCCCGGATACTATTGCTGCCGGAGGCTCCTGGCGTACACTGTCCCATAGTGCAAGTGGACCCCACCGAACCGCTGGCCGCTTCCACCCCATAGAGGGAATACCTCCCAGCGTTAGGTGCCGTTGCCGGTGGCCCCGACCGCACCCCTGACAGTAGTTTGAACCCTCGATGGCCTGCGGCACTGAGCCTGGGCCCTTCATTCACCCCCTCCATCCTGAGGCCCGCGCTAAATAGACTCAGTATGTCAAGGTTAGACGCCTATCCCTCAGTTGGAGGTAGTCTACAGGACGATGCCTCTATTCCAGCGGTTGCCGCAGCCATTCACCACTCCACCCAGTCCCTCCAATACCGGAAGTTAAAGGCATTCTCGGGTGATAAGCCCACGCCTCAAGGAGAAGTTTGGATAGAAGAATGGCTGGATCACACGGAACAGGTACTGCCTGAGTGGACCTGCACGGACGCGGTCCGGAGGCAGCGTATCGTTGAGTGTCTGCGACCCCTAGCGTCCCACATGGTGCACTACTACCGGGACGACCACCCGGATGCTGATGCGGCGGACCTCATTTACTGCCTGACGAAGGCCTATGGGGCCCCTGTGGATACCTATGCGCTGATGGCAAAATTTCATGCTCTGGCTCAGAAAGAGAGAGAGATGGTGTCCGACTTCCTCAGACGTCTGCATCTGGACTTGTGGGCTATGGTGAGAAAAGGCGTGGTACCGAAGGTGGATGCCGACGGACTGCGCACTACCCAGCTGTTGAGGGGGCTCCTGCCCCTGCATCCAGTGTCCGTACGTGTCAGTGGCTGCCTAACGCCCGGACAAGCCTTGACGTTCCATGATCTAATGGACCGTGTCCAAGCGCACGAGACAGTGCTGTTGGGGCGTGACCTAACCCCAGGGAAAAAGGCCTCACAAGGAAGCAAGGATGTCAAAAAGTCGGAACCGAAAGCCGAAGTGTCCGAGCATGGGGATCCTGACACAGATGACGCAGGGGCGCTGATAGCGGCCCGGCCTCGCCCTATGTCGGGGCGAAGCTCACCGCCCGGGCGAAATGAAACCTACGTCAGCCAAATCCAGTGCTATGCGTGCGGGAAGATGGGACACCTTCGGGCCCGCTGTCCCTCCCTACGGAAAATGGCGTCCCGGCCGGCTCAATCGATGCCGTGCACCCCCCAAGACGGCGGCGCCAGAGCCCAGCCTTCCACGAACAATCGAATTGGACCCGCTGCCATTGTTCGGGTAGTCATTGAGGGTATCTACGCCTCGGCATTGTTGGACACGGGGTCCCAGGTGACCATAGTGTATAGGCCCTTCTATGATCAACACTTACACCGGTTGCCGCTGTTATCTGCTGATGCCTTACGTTTAAGGGGGTTGAGTCACGAAGATTATCCCATCGATGGAGTAGTGAAGGTGCATTTGGACATTCCACAGCTGAACACTGGTAAACATCACCCCATGGAAGTGGAAGCCCTAGTGTGTCCCGAACCTCAAAATCACCCCAGCGCTCCGATAATCTTGGGGACCAACACCGACATTGTGCGCGCGGTGATCCGCATGTACTTGCAAGAAGCGGGCGAGGCCCCGCTGCTAGCCCTCGCTACGTGTCCAGTACTACAAGAGGCTTGCGGTAAAATTGCGACTGAGGAGGAGCATGGGATGCTATATAGTCAAGAGTGGGGACTGACTCAAATTCCCCCCGGAGAAGGAAGGATGATGATCGCGGCCTGCCACTACCCAGACCGACGACCGGAGCATCAGTTTTTCTCTTTGGAGAGTGTGACACAAGATGAACAGCGGCTAGGCTACGAGGTGTTAGCCTCTGTAAAGAAATGGCCCTGGAAAATCCCGGACCGAACCTGGGTGTATGTGCAGAATATCTCCCCGTATCCCATGAGCATTGATCGCCGACAGCTACTGGGTAGAATATACCCCGTAATACCTGAGGAGAAGGCCCTGAAAGGACGGCCAGCGGACACTACCCCTGCTACCGACTCCCCGTTGGATTTTGACTTCGGAGATTCCCCGCTCCCGGAAGAATGGAGAGAGAGACTGCAGGCCCAGCTACAAGAACGACGAAGAGTATTCTCCACGAGTGATATGGATGTGGGGTGCAGTCGCAGTGCCCGTCATACCATTCGAATGAATGACGCTACCCCATTCCGGGAACGCTGCCGCCGCCTAGCCCCCCGAGACGTGGAAGAGGTGAGAAGGTTACTCGCCGAAATGGAGGGAGCTGGTATCGTGCAAGGATCCCATAGCCCTTACGCCTCGCCCATCGTGGTAGTCCGTAAGAAGAATGGGACGGTCCGTCTATGTGTGGATTACAGAACACTGAACAACCACACGGTCCCCGATCAGTATACGCTGCCACGAATCGAGGACCTTCTGAACGCCTTGACGGGGAGTAAATGGCTCAGTGTGCTCGATCTGAGGTCAGGGTACTACCAAGTGCCAATGGATCCGGAAGACCAGGAGAAGACGGCCTTCATCTGTCCATTAGGGTTCTACCAGTTTACCCGCATGCCACAAGGGATCTGCGGAGCCCCTGCCACCTTCCAGAGGCTGATGGAACGGACCCTGGGAGACATGAACCCACAAGAATGCCTAGTGTACTTGGATGACATTATAGTGTTCGGGAAAACCTTGGAGGAGCACGAGGAACGATTGATGAAGGTGTTGGATCGACTTCAGAAGGAGGGCCTCAAACTGTCATTGGACAAATGCAAGTTTTGTCGGCCGTCCGTGACATACGTGGGCCACATTGTGTCCGCTGAAGGGGTGTCCACCCATCCAGGGAAGATAGAGGCTGTAGTGAATTGGCCCAGGCCCTGCAACGTTCAAGAACTGCGTTCCTTTTTAGGATTTTGTGGCTATTACCCGCGCTTCGTGGAAGGCTACTCAAGTATAGACAAACTCCTGAATAACCTTTTCAAAGTTTATCCTGAGGATACGGACCGGAAAAAGGTCACGGCACAAACGCCTTTTGGGAAAAAGTGGACCCCTGCTTGTGAACAAGCGTTCCTGAAATTGAAAGCCAGTCTCACCCAGGCCACAGTACTGGCCTATGCTGATCCTGATCGTGAATACGTCCTACACGTGGACGCCAGTCTTAGCGGACTAGGAGCAGTGCTGCACCAGAAATACGACACCGGGCTTCGCCCCGTGGCGTACGCGAGCCGAAGCTTGACCCCCAGTGAACAGAACTATCCTTGATAAAGGACCACTAAGGTCTGTAACGCGTTGGTGTGCTTTGTAACTGATTTTTTGACCCATTAAATAGCTTTATTTTGGGAACGCATACCCTGTGGTTTATTGGCTGTTTTTTACAGCATTGGAGATAGTGCTCCGTTCTTTTCCCTCTCCCTTTCTGTGAAGATTTCTACAACGGAGGCACATTCAACCTGGAGGTGCTGGATATCTACAAGGACTTTCTCTTCATCGTGGAATCTGCTTTCCCAAGTGAGTCCATTCCAGCTTTGCCTCAATCAATATCCAGGGATCATCAATTGGTAACTATCCTTACCTCATTGCCTTGTGGGATAGCTGATTACCTGATCCAATAGGACATATTTATATGAACAGGTTGTCTTCCAATTCATTATATTTTTTTAAACTACACAATTGTCTTGAGAGCATCACACATTTTTTTCTTCTATCCTGTCCACAAGCTGGAGTTTTTGGCACTAAAATGGGCGGTGGTGGACAAATTACACGACTACTTGTATGGAGTACAGTTTGAGGTGCGAACGGACAATAACCCAATGACCTACATTAACACATCTGCCAAATTAGACGCCACCGGACACCGGTGGCTGGCAGCCCTGGCCAACTATAGTTTCAACCTCAAGTATAAACCCGGGCCCACCAACGTGGGGGCCGATGCTCTGTCACGAAGGCCGGGGCTTCAATCCACTACGGATGAGGAAGTATGGGAGGAAATCCCGGGGCCTGGAATACGTGCCCTATGCTCAGTAGCAGCCGTAGTTAACGATCAGGTGGCGTTCTCAGAGCTAAGAGTCGCTGATTCCTTAGGGTGCCACTCCCGAGCCATTCCCCGGGCCTATCAAGGTCGAGAAGGAATGAATATTACCGAAGATAAAATCATTTCCTGGAGAGAATTGGTGCAACACCAGACCCAAGACCCAGTGGTGGAACTAGCTCGTCAAGCTGTGCAGCAAGAGAACCCCTCTATCCTTAAGCAAGCCCCCAAAGAACTGGTGAAGCTACTGTTGAATGAATTCGGGAAGTCCGAACTGGACAATTGCCTATTGTACCGGGTAATTCCATATCACAATCATCCCGACCGGCGACAACTATTCTTGCCTGAGCGTCTGAGAAATATGGTTCTCCGGGCCCTTCACGATGATCATGGCCATCTGGGCGTTGACAAGACCTTCGGGCTACTTCGGGACCGGTTCTATTGGCCAAGAATGAGAGAGTCAGTGGAAAGACATTGCCGAAGGTGTACCCGCTGCCTACAGAGGAAAACACTCCCCACAAGAGCGGCCCCCATGGCCCATCTGAAAAGTTCCGGCCCTATGGATTTGGTGTGCATGGATTTTCTGTGTATTGAGCCCGATACCCGAGGCATCGGTAACGTACTAGTGATTACAGACCACTATACAAGGTACGCACAAGCGTTCCCTACCAAAGATCAACGGGCAGTGACCGTGGCCAGAGTCTTGTGGGAGAAATACTTTATTCATTATGGATTACCGAACCGACTCCACTCTGATCAAGGCAGAGATTTCGAGAGTACTCTCATTAAGGAACTGCTAAAGTTACTAAACATAGCTAAGTCACGGACCACCCCGTACCACCCAGAGGGGGATGCTATGCCCGAACGGTTCAACCGCACACTGCTGGACATGTTAGGGACCTTAAAAGGCTCCCAGAAAACAGAATGGAGCAAGCATGTAGAGACATTGGTACATGCTTATAATTGTACCCGACATGAGTCTACCGGGTATACGCCGTACTTCCTGATGTTCGGGAGAGAAGCCCGATTACCTGTGGATGTGAGACTGCGGATATCTACCGATGGGGTATCCAACAGAACGCACTTTCGTTATGTACAGAGGTTGCGGGATAGTCTACAGCAGGCCTATAAATTGGCTGAAAGGACGGCGGCCCAACTAAATGCGGGTAACAAGAGACGCTATGACCACAAAGTGCGACATAAGGAAATCCGCCCGGGGGATGCTGTTCTCCTACGTAATCTAGGCATCCCCGGAAAGCATAAACTGGCCGATCGATGGAGAGAAGGGGTGTATGAGGTAGAGTCACAGATGCCTGGCCTCCCAGTATACCGTATCAAGGACTCCGAAGGCCGGGTGAAGATGTGGCATAGGAATCACCTACTCCCCATACCTCAAGTAGGGGACAACGAATTGGAGGTACCCACTGTATCAATGGATGGAGAAACTGAAAACACAGAGGATGGCCTAGAGACTGTAATAAATGCCACCTCTGAGAATCTTATGGAGGGAACCTCTCAAAGGGGCCTTCCGGCTGCGGGGGCATCTCCCGAAGGAGCTACGGGTAAAGGGCCCCTTGGTCCAACGACAGATCCACTGACTTCAATGAGCCAGCCATTAGACCCGCAGAGCCCGTGCTTTGTACCACAGAGAGACTTTGTAGATCCAAGGAACCCCTCAAGGGCAGAAATGGAAATGCCAGTTGAGACTGGATACTCCTCAGAGGAAGCAGATGAAGAACAACCTCGGCGAAGCCAAAGAACTAGTCAACCTCCAATGAGAATGGCTTACGATCAATTCGGGGCACCCCATTATGAGGCTCAGCAGTGGGCTCGGCATAGAATGCATTCAGTAGTGGTAATGTTCAATGAGATGTGTAACCTAATCTAAGACAGAGGGGATGTACCGTGATCTGTTCTTTTGTATATATGTTATGTAGTATAGCCAAGCGGGGATGTTGGATTCTGGGGAGGGGAGAATATAATCATGTGTTAATACACCGTGTATGTGTGCATTGTACGGCGGGTTCCGCGCCGGCAAGTTGGTACAGGGCGCCGCCATATTGTTGCGCAATGTTGCGAGGTCACTGGCCTAGAGGAAAGGTTGCGCATGCGCTCTGGACGCGCGCGAACAGCGAGCCAATGAGAAAGGGCTCTGTACTGAACTATAACCCCCGCGAACCCTGGAGGAGTCAGCTGACGCTAGGAGCCAATGAACAGGCTGGGTTGGAAGGGGAGGAGAACAGGAAGCGTGGGGGAGAGACCACGCTAGCAGAAGCGAGTTGGACAGTGCAAAAACGGGTAGTGCGAGAGCAGAGGGTCCGTGACCCGCCTGCCTAGGCCAGACACTATCCCCAGATCCATAGGAGTATTCCCCGCGTCACCGTAGGTTGCGGTACTGTAGGGACGCCCGTAGTGGACAGATATTGTCACCTTAGAAAGACCTCAAGCGCACGGAGTTGTGGACGGATACTGCTGTCTGGGCTCAGACGGTGGAGCCGTGCGACATCGGAAGGTCTGGGCCGGATGCGACGGACCCTTTGAGAAGAGGTGCGGTCACCGCCGTGACCGGGAGGTACTTTGTATACAGCAAGTGCACCGACACCGGTCATCAGGCGCTGATCCCGCCTTAGTATTAACTTTGACAGACACTAGCAAGTGGCTAGCGGATAGACAATATTCTACCTAAGTTTCACAAGGACATACTCTATGAGAGCGTGGCGGAGCCACGACTGTACAGGACGATATTCCCCTCGGGGTGTGGCCGAGCCACTTTAGTATAAGAGCCAGTTATTATGTGTTATGAGTGAGGTCACTGTTGTGATATACCTATATATATATACATGCATGTTATGTGATCAGTGAGGTGACACAGACAAACGTAGTAAAGATTGGTTGCCCCGCAATGTATGGTATGTTTCTTGCCCAGGGTAAATCTTTCATAATGGGGATCCTGGGTAAGTGGAGGCGCTGCGCTATGTAAATGAGTGAGTATTACCCCAGGCTCCCAGCTAGCGGAGGCTCAGATCTCCTGGAGCCACAGGTGTTAGACAGCGATCAGTAGTCCCTTAGGTAGGTGTCCAGAAAAAGGGCTACACCAGTATAAAATGTCATCAGATTTCTTCAGCTTGAATCAGAGGGAAGAATTGCTGGAAAGATTGGAAATCCAAAATCCAAGGCTTTAAAAAGGAATATACTAAAATCAGATTGGAAGAAGCTTTTACAGTAATTCACCTCGGGGGCGAATGGAAAATAGCAGCTGTGAAAAGTAGTGTGAAGAATCTCCACAGATGTGGGGAGGTTGACTTTTTTTTTTGTTGTTGTTTCATTCAGTTGCGACAAGACACGGCAACCAGTAAAATGTTAGTATGGAATGTATTAAAACATTTGCAGATGACAGTAATATCGTGTTTAATTTCTTACCTCACAAGTCTTCGGACGCAGAATTATGGTGTTCTTTGTGGGACAAAGTACACAAAGAAAACCAAGTGATTGGTAAGAAATTACTGACCACAGGTAAAGAAAAAACAAAATAAGAAATATGATGAGAATAACTTAATAGTTTTCAAAGTTGAAAAGTTGCATGTTGTTTCTACAAAAACCCCAAAAAATTAAAACTGTGACATTTTAAATAACCGCATGCATGAAATAGAAGAACAAATTGAAACATTTAATACTAAGGGGGCTATGCACTAAGCTCCGAGCTTTCGCTCTTGGCTGAAAAAAAAATTGCGCGTCCGATAAAAATTGAAGCCGGAGGCGCGATTCACTAAGGCCTTGAGCCCATTTTCTATCGGACGTGCCAAAATCTGGCTTATCGTGCGTGCAATGTTTTTTCCCTCTGCTAGCGCACTGAAACTTCACGTACGATAGCTGATAGGAAAAAAAAGCCGCCTGTAACAGTTGCATGGAGATTCTGCATCTCCATGCAAGGCTGTTAAAGGCGATCGTACACAAAATAAATACATTTTAATAATAGTGTACATGAGCAGGGTGTCTCCGGAGCTGAACCGCATTGGTTTCAGGTCCAGGGACCCCCTACTTCAGGAGATACAGGCCCCGTTAAGGGGTGCCGGTATCCCCTGCGCTTTTAAAGCTTCCGCGTCACGTGACCGGTACATTTAAATTCTGCAGGGGATACCGGCACCCCATAACTGGGCTTGTATCTCCTGAAGTAGGGGGTCCTCGAGGATGAAACCAATGCGGTTCAGCAATGGAGACCCCCTGCACATCTACACTACTATAAATCCTTACCGTAGCGGATATCTGCTATGGTAATGAAGCTGCATTAATGTACATTTTAATAATAGTGTGTGGGAGCAGGGGGTCTCCTGAGCGGAACCGCATTTATTTCTGCCTCAGAGACCCCTGCTTCCCGAGTTACAGGCCCCGGTATGGGGCATCAGAGGCCAGTGTCGCCGCCATCTTTATAGTGTCCAAGACGCGACGTGGACACTATAAAGATGGCGGCAACAATGGCACCGACGCCCCAAACCGGGGCCTGTAACTCGGGAAGCAGGGTGTCTCTGAGCCAGAAATCAATGTGGTTCAGCTCAGGGGACCTGAGCTGCTCCCGCACACTATTAATAAAAATACATTAAAACAGCCTCATTACCTTAGCGGCTATCCGCTAAAGCAATGAAGGGGTTAAGGCACAATAGAATGTTTATTGGGGACAATTGCCCCCAGTAAACATTGCAATATACAACACACATACCGCCCCCCCCCCCCTAACTCATACAATACAGTAATGGGCAAAATTACTATTATCAATGCCCATTTTAAATACATGAATCACAATAAATACAGTAAATACATACTGCACCGACACACTTTATTCTTTATTCGGGGAGAATGCTAAAAAGGTTAGAGGAGATTTTAAACTAGGATGGAGGGGGGAGGGGAATGAAACAGATAATGAACTAAATGGAATAGAGGAGGATACAAGGTGGTATGAAGGTAGAATGGGGGCAAGTGCAAGTTTGACAAGCAGTGAGACACCCATAGTAAATACAAATAATACTAGAAAACTTCTAAAGACTAAACAAAGTGGGCGCAGAAAGGAAGGAGCAGATAAGATAATAGTACAGGCTGAAAAAAAACTGAAATGCAGGCTTGTTAATGCAAGAAGCCTGACAGATAAAACGGGGGAGTTTGAATTAATAGCTCCAAGGGAGCAGTATGATATCATAGGCATTACTGAAAAATGGTGGGATGAAACTCATCACTGGACAGTAGAGGGTTATTCCCTTTTTCGGAAGGATCGAACAAATAGAAGGGGAGGTGGAGTATGTTTATATGTTAAACCGGATCTAAAACCTATTATAAGGGATGATGTCTATGAAGGGAAAATGTAGAGACTTTGTGGATAGAAATTAGTAGTGGAGGTAAAAGTATAAAGAAAATGTTTGTGGGAATATGCTATAAACCACCAAATATCTGTGAGATTGAGGAAGCTAAAATACTTTTGCAAATGGAGAAGGCATCAAATCTGGGTCATGTTTGCATAATGGGGGATTTTAATTATCCAGACATAGACTGGGGCAATGAGATTAGCATTACAACAAAATGAAACAGGTTTTTGGGGGTGCTTAAAGACAATTATATGACCCAAATTATTGAGGAACCAACCAGTAGAGGGGCAGTTCTGGATTTGGTCATATCAAACAATGTAGAAGTAATAACAAATATTCAAGTCCTGGAACATTTGGGTAACAGTGATCATAACATGGTCTCATTTGAAATAAATTATCAAAAAACAGATTACTTGGGTTCAACAAAGACCTTCAACTTTGGAAAGGCAGATTTTAATAAACTGAGGTCTAATCTAGCAGTAATACAATGGGATGATGTTTTTGCAGGAAAAATGTAGAAGATAAATGGTCAGTCTTTAAAACATTGTTAGAAAAGCACACTTATCCATGTATACCCTTGGGTAATAAGTATAAAAGAAATAAGTCAAAACCAATGTGGCTAAATAAACAGGTAGGGGAGGAAATGGACAAGAAGAGGAAGGCGTTTAGATTCTTTAAGTCAGAAGGGACAGAGACATTGTATCAGAATTATAAGGAATATAACAAAAATTGCAAAAGGGCAATCAAATTAGCAAAATGGGTAATGAAAAAAGGATTGCAATAGAAAGTAAGGTCAACCCTAAAAAAAAATTGAAGTACCTTAATAACAAAAAAAATGAGAAAAGAAAATATAGGACCCTTTCAGTGTGAGATGGGTAGGCAGATTATTGGAGATAAGGAAAAAGCTGAGGTATTAAACAAATTCTTTGCCTCTGTGTTTACCAGGGAAGAATCAAGTTCAATAGTAGTGCCGCAGGAGGAAGCCACAACCTCCATATTAATGAACAATTGGTTAACTGAGGAAGAAGTTCATAAGCGACTTGAAAAAATTAAAGTTAATAAGGCACCTGGCCCCAATGGCATACATCCAAGAGTACTCAAGGAGATAAGCTCAGTAATAGCAAAACCTTTATATTTAATATTCAAGGACTCCATTTCCACAGGCTCAGTACCACAAGATTGGCGTAAAGCAGATATGGTGCCTATATTTAAAAAGGGAGCTAGATCACAACTGGGAAATTACAGACCTGTAAGCCTGACTACAATAGTAGGGAAACTACTTGAAGGTTTAATACGGGATAATATTCAAGAATATCTAATGGAAAACAAAATTATTAGTAATAGTCAGCATGGATTTATGAAGGATAGATCTTGCCAAACTAACCTTATTTACTGCATATTAATAGAACAAAATACTGTGTACTGTAGATCTACTGTATCTAATTTTATAGTTATTTCAGAATATTTATATAACAACGGTATATGTATATTTTTTATATTGCTGCATATTAATAGAACAATATCTCACTGTATACTATTTTTACTGCAAATGATGTGCTGTGCTTGTGGCTTACTGCACTGTAACTTACCGGATTGTTGTTTTTCTGTACATTGTAGGGAGACAACTCTTCTGGTCGACAAAATAAGTAAGGAGAATGATGAGAAAAGTGCATTAAGTGTCAAATACACTCTGCAGGAAAATCACAATCTCACTGTATCCGAGACCGGCATAAAGAAGATGAGACGCAGAATTGGATGGAAATATGGACGTGTGAGGTTAGTATTGGACAATACAGGAGGTAAAAGTGTTGTTTAAGAAACTGTACTGTACCTCTAAAATTATTTATTCCTTGTCATTACAGAGCGTACCCCATGATAAGGGACGTTAACAAAATCAAGAGAGTGGTCCAGGCCCAGGCATGGATCGACAGTGGAGAAACTTTCCAGGATTGCATCTTCACTGACGAGTCTACTGTTTCGCTGGAGAGATTTGTCACCTTTGCATTCCACAAAAAAGGTCGCATATCTATGAAGCCGCGTCCAAAACACCCAGTGAAGATGCATGTGTGGGGTGCCATCTCTAGGCATGGACCAGGATGCATTGTCATCTTTGAAGGTAAAATAAGTCACACGCTTTTGCCTTATGCACTGTACTGTACTAGTGTGCAGTTTTTTGAGCACTTTTCTTTTCTTGTTATAGGAATCATGAATAAAGCTATCTTCCAAGACAAAATTGTGCCTGAGATTGTGGAATACATCACACGCGAGTTCCCGGATGGTCACCGTTTCTACCAGGACAATGATCCGAAGCACACTGCATCAACAGCGCATATCCTTGAGCGCAGTATCAACTGGGTGAAGACGCCAGAGGAGTAAGTGCGGTAACCGTGTCTCATTTTTTCCCCACTGTTTTTACTGTGTACTGTATCTCTTAAACTAATTGTCCTTTTTTTCCAATGACAGATCACCAGAATTCAATTCGATCTAAATGGTCTGGCTGAAGGACCATATCCGAAAAGTCGCGAAACCCTCCAAAAAGGATGAGTTGGCGAAAGGCATACTGAGTTTTTGGAACGATGTACTCACCGTGGAACGATGCAATAAATATATTGACCATATTGCGACTGTGTTGCCCATTGTGATCGCGCGTAATGGGCAAGCATCAGGAAGGTAGTATGGTATAGTACTGTAGTATTGTAAGTACAGTATGATACAGGTAAGTATGGCACAGATTTTTCCTTTCCTAGTAGTCAGAGTATACAGTAGTTCCAGTATAGACTAGTTTGACAGTACTATGGTAACTGCATACTGTAGTCCAATATGGAGTAGCTATTCAGTACACAATGCCATAATACAGTATGCACCTACTGTACAGTACAGAAAATGCTCAATTTATTTATTTCCAGAGAGAGCAGCACCAGCCATCTGGTTCCAAACTATTTAACAGTAATCACAGTATACAGTAGTTCCAGTATAGACTAGTATAACAGTACTACACAGCACACAATGCCATAATACATTACGCACATAACTACACTAATTTTTTGTTTTCTTGTCTTTTCAGGAAAAAAGGATGGACTGGGAGAGAGGGGGGGTGTCGTGTACAGTCTGTGAACTGTTTGTACAGTCAAGTGTACAGTATCTAAAATGCAGTAACTGCAGATGTACACAAAACCTCTCCTCTCTCAATGAACTACTGTACTGTACACAGAATGAGGAAGAAGATAAAGACGGAAAAAATTATATTACTATATATATATATATATATTATAAATTATATATTATTAATTATTATTATTATCAATGTGCATTATTCATCTTTATCCATCGGCCCTCAATTTCCATCTGACAGAAAAACTTAATAAAGACTGCATTATGTATTATTCATGATTATTTTTATATTTGTTTTTTTGGTTCCTGATAAAATAAATATTTATTTACATTCTTGATAATCACAATCATTGTCAACAACCCCCCCCCCCCACACACACACACACCTACAGTACACCAATGAAAAAGTGGTCACTCACTTAAGCAAGCAGTGGTGAATTTACAGATGCATGCGCAGTAATCAACTAGCTCCCATCACAAAGAGGATTACACGCAGGCGCATAGAGAGGTGATGAACTGCTAGGGACTGATTAAAAACACAATGGCAAGCGTTTGATAATTATTTTTTTTGTTCCTGATAAATTAAATATTTATTTACATTCATGCTAATCATTATCATTGACAACACACCCTGTCCCCCCACACCTACAGTACACAAAAGAATGAATGACAAAACAACATGAATCAGTTAATGGTTTTTTTAACTCTCAATTCTCTCAATGCTGTGCAAATCAGATTTACATATAAAATTCGAGAAGGGATTTTTCCAAAGCGTTACCATGAACAAAGCCTCAAAGGGTTGGAGGGGAGGGGGGTTGGGTGAGTCATGCGCAGTAATCAGCTAGCTCCCATCTCAAAAAGGATTACACGTAGGCGCAGTGAGGTGACGCTCGGCTAGGGCCGGATTAAAAACACAATGACAAGCTTCAGAAAATGATTGACTCTGTGGAGGTGTCTGTCGATAAGAGTTTCAAATCCTTGAGCGAGCCTTGTGTGTGTGCGTGGGGGAGGGGGCTACAGGGTACAGCTGCATGAAGTTCAAAGATTATGACATACTTTAATTTCAAAAGGCAGTTCATCATAATAATATGATCCCTACACTCCCAAATACAGTACGTAAAAAGCACATAAATCAACCATGTGCAGTCAAACACACAGGGTCGCAGTCAAAAGCCACAGCACAGATTGAATATCGTAATATCAAGATGGTTTTTGCAGGTTTGTGGAGAAAATAAAAATAAAAAAATGAGATGTTTTTTTTTTTTTTTTTGGTTACTCACTCAAGCAAGCAGTGGTGGGTGAAGTTACAGGCACATGCGCAGTAAATCATCTGCTGTCAAGCAGAAATGTGATTGGATCCAGAAAGACACACGTTCAAAGGAATAGTGTGGGAGAGATGTACTGCAATGTAGATAAGATAAGTTGAAATACCCTGCAGTGCAGTAAATTATCCTGTGTGTCCGAGCGAGGGGAGAGCGCTGTATATGCTGAAATGTGACACTGTTACAGAACTGTACACGCCTATGCGTTTCAACAATTTTCAAATGAGACATACAGCACTGCAAATGCATGTATACTGTAAATATGCAAATTTACAATTACTGCGCGCACACACGCAGACTGTGTACTGACGTAGGTTGAACTGCTAAGGTATTAGACTTCCAAGACAACAGCTCGCGAATGCCCCCCTGAGTTTTTAGATGGGATTGCAGTATTGCAGACAGCGAGAATAAAATGCTAATATCACAAGCGCTAAAATAACGCAATTCACTCCAGACCAAAAAAAAAAACACATCTGACCGAGATTATCAGAGCGCCGTGAATACAGCCGATTTCGGCTAAAGGCGGCCGCCACTGTAACGATAAAAAGATCGCAGAGGAATTTACAACATTTTATACTAATCTATATAATCTAAAAACCCAAGATAAGAATGCAAAGACTTCAGTAGCGACGGCAATCTCAGACTATCTAGATAGCTGTAGCCTCCCATGCTTAACAGAAGAGGACTCAATGGAAAGATAACACAGGAAGAGCTGACAGACGCAGTAAAGACGTTAAAAAATCTATAAAGCCCCAGGCCCTGATGGCTTTACCAATGTCTACTATAAAAGATTCCTACCGACCTTGTCTACCCATTTGCTGAACCTATTTAACTCTTTTATGGAGGGCAGCCCAATACCAGCCTCAATGTCCCTAGCCAACCTTGCGATTATTCATAAGGAAGGCAGAGACCCGATGCAATGCGGGAGTACCGCCCAATCTCCTTGCTGAACAACGATCTCAAATTGTACAGCAAAATATTTGCAAATAGATTGAACCCCATCCTACCCAGACTTATACACAATTGATCAAGTTGGGTTTGTCTCTGGTCACCAGGCCTCAGACAATACCCGTAAAATAATTAATATAGTTGATCATATCAACCTTACAGACACCACGGCAGTTATTCTGAGTTTGGATGCAGAGAAGGCGTTCAATAGAATCGATTGGCTATTCCTTGTCAAAACCTTACAGAAATTCGGCTTCAAAGATACATTTCTAGAAGGAGTCCAGGCACTCTATCGCAACCCATCTGCGGTGGTTAAACTACCAGGTAGCACAGCTATGAATTTTGATATCAAAAATGGCACAAGGCAAGATTGCCCCCTATCTCCACTCCTATTCGCTTTGACAATCGAGCCCCTAGCGGCCAAAATCCGCGACAGCATAAACATCCAGGGTGTACTAAGTGGCTAAATAAACTACAAAATCTCGTTATTTGCTGATGATATTATTCTGACTCTAACCCATCCCCAGACATCCCTTCCTAATCTCCATAAGGAATTATTAGAATTTGGCAATATCTCAGGCTATAAAATCAATAACGATAAATTAGAAGCCCTGAATCTAAATTTATCAGAGCCAGAAGCTAAATTGCTTAAATTAAATTTCAATTACAGTATAGGTGGAGTTCCTCATACATTAAATATTTGGGAGTAAATGTATTGGGAAACTACCACTCACTACATAGAAATAACCCCCCGGCCCTACTTGGGAAAATTAAAAAAGATCTGGATAAATGGGAAGGTTACCAGATCTCATGAATAGGGAGAATGATCTCGTTAAAAATGAATATACTCCCTAGATTACTATACTATTTCCAGACACTCCCGATCCATGTCCCTGACTCTGAACTAAAGAACATACAAAATAGAATGTTTAATTTTAACTGGCAGGGGAAAAGACCAAGGATCGCTAGGTCAGTTCTTTTGTCATCCAGAGCAAGAGGAGGCCTAGGAGTTCCAGACATCTTAAAATACTACTGAGCGGCTCAGCTAAGACAAGCAGTAATGTGGAACGCTGACCCGGGCCAATACTGCTGGTTAGATATCGAGTCCCATTACGCCAAGACGCCTTCTCTACCAGCCTGCATCTGGTCTATGGATAGAAGTGATATGACGGCACACTAATTTGGGCTAGGCGCGATGAGACACACTTGGGAAGTCTGGTCGAAATGTAAAACCAAATTTAAACTATCGTCCGCTGGATCACAGTTCACCCCGATTATAAATAACCCGAAATTCCCCCCAGGATGTGAACCAAAACAGTTCAAACAATTCAGTTTGAGGAAGACCAGGGTGGTCACTGACTTTTTGAGCAACGGAAGGCTGCTGAGCTTTCAAAACCTCTGCACCAAATATGAGGCACCAGAACTGGGCACATTTAAATATTTCCAAATTCAGCACTTTTTTCAAAAGATGTCTGCAAAATTTGAATTTCCCCCTCTCACAAATTTCGAGAAACTGTGCCAGGTTGGCACTCATCAAAAGGGTCTAATAACTAAAATATACACTGATATGGATATAGCAGCGGGCCCCCCAGCACACGATTATATGCTCAAGTGGGCTGCGGAATTGAACACATTTATAGACAGAGAGGATTGGGAAGATATTTGGGACTCTGCCTCAGGAACTTCCATATGTACCACAACAAAAGAAAATATTTACAAAATCCTGTTCCACTGGTATCTTACCCCAGCGAGATTAAAACAAATCTACCCCCTGGCCTCTGATTTATGCGGGAGAGGTTGTGGACAAAGAGGGGACATGGCCCACATTTGGTGGTCATGCCCAAGAATTCAGAACTTTTGGCTCACAATACATAACTTAATAAAAGGGGTAACCAACCTCACCATTCCTCTTGACCCACTTACATGGCCCAGTTAGGAAATTGATCTCCGTCATTTTAACAGCGGCAAAATTTGAGGTGGCGTTCTCCAGGAAGAAGGTACTTCCCCCCTCCAAGCAGATGGTTAAAAGGAGGGTGAACGAGATTATGTTGTGGAGAGATTAACAGCGTTCCTCCAACGTAAGACAGAGGGATATTACAAGGTCTGGGAGTTATGGCTATGTCACTAACTCAGCCTAAATATCCAATGAACTGGGAATCAAAGGAGAAACGTAATCCCCAGCTCAAGTAGTTGGGTCTTAGCAACTGGGGAGAAGCTCCCTTCCCCCCCTTACCCACCCTCTCTTCTTTCCTCTCTCTTTCTGACCTCACGCCTACTGGTTCACGGAGTGGACCAGAGGCCTCGCCTCTCTTGGCGATGCTCTTGTCTATCGTTATATTCTTTAAAAAAAACTCTGTATTAGGCTGCTACTGTTTACCATATGTCTGTAATTTTGAATTTTGCCTAACAAAAAAATTTGTGGAAAAAAAAGTCTCCCCTGTGGATTTAGAAGTAAACTTCACTTTGCAAGCAAAGCATTTAAAAAAGCCTACTGGTTTGGGTAACCATTGTGTCGAGTTGCTCTCTTTAGTGCTCTTAAACAGGCTTGGGGCCAGCTTCGTCTTAATATTTGATGCCCTCCTATATATGACTCTTGGTTGTCTAGGAATGTTATCCTTCAGTACTGGATCCTTCATTAAAATGTGTCAGTGTTTACGTTATACTTCTTGGATCTAAGGACAATTTATTTTGTTTCCCCAACACAGTAAGTGTTATGTAACACAAAATTATAAACAGCACTCACAGCTGAGGTTTTATTTAACCAACGTGAAAAAGCAGAGAACTCGACCACTACTGGACAAGAGGTCCAAAAAGAAAAAAAAAATATTCCATTCCCTTTGTTTCCACATTCAATACCAATAGTGGGAAAATTAAAAACATCATACGACGGCATTGGCCACTCCTTAACAGCGATCCTATGCTAGCCCGATACTTAGTGACCCTCCACTATTCTCGTATAAGAGGGAAGAATCTGCGAGACCGCATATTAAGGCGGACCTTGGGGGTACTATTAGTAGACAAACATTTTTAGGGAGCCCAAAACTGGGTTGCTACAGATGCTGTAGCTGTAGTCATTGCAATAGCATTGTGGAGGGACCTACATTTCAACATCCTATGTCTGGTAGGAAATATAAAATCACAGACTACTACACGTGCCTCTCAAAAAACGTCATATACTTGATTAAATGCCCATGTGGCAAGGGCTATGTGGGGGAGACCACTCAGAGGGTAAAGGATCGGATCAGACAGCATAAGGCGGCTATACATAGATGTGATCCTGAAGCGCCAGTAGCACATCACTTCACACAGACTGAGCATACTGTGAGCCAATTAAGGTACCAAATAATCGATGGCATTAAACAGGGACGACATGGAGGTAATGTGCAGAAAATGCTGTTTCAGAAAGAGTCAAGGTGGACAAGGACCTTGGGTACCATGATCCCATCAGGGATGAACAAAGATCTCAATATGAGTTGTTTCTTTTAGATGTCCGGTGTCCATTTATACACATAAGATGTCATACACTCTTATTTCCCGAGTATGCCCGGTTACCTACAATAATGACTCAAGTGCCCCCTACATTTTTGGGGGATGTGACTGTGGTGAGGGGTCCCTACGTGTATGTTGTCTGTGCATGTTGATCTGTCCTCTGCTTATGAGAGGTCTCCTTTACCTCTGGCTTGGCGCCTTGGTATATAGTTCCTTGACCTTATGTTTTGGGGTCCTTTAAGTAGATACTTGGATACATATTGATTCTGTTTTCCTTAAGATGAATCCTACGCTTACACTATTTAATATTAGAAATCTTTATTACAAGATGGCTAATTTTAGTTCATATTATGTTTATATTTTAATATTTCATTTGTATATGGTAAATCTGAATTAATGGTGTGGTATGTTTTCTACTTTGCATCATATAGGTGAACTTCTTGTGAGCACCATTGAGGTATACAGCCTACAAAAGATCAAACCTCTAACAGAACCTGAGTATGCTGTGCACAGTCATAAGATTGTTACATTCAGCTGCTGTGTAGCAGCATTTAAAGACACTTGAAGCTTCACTGCTCATGCACAGAACTGTCACGTCATTCAGCACGCAGAGGAATTGAAGTACACCACACAGAGCCCTAATCTCCATGGGGATTGCATTTGTTTACACAAGCAAGGAGGATGCGGCTGTGGTAGCAGGAGGACTCGATTCACCAGCTGTTGGGGATTATTCATTCTCTGACATCATCAGGGCTTTAAATACCCAAGAGCTACAGCACAGTCAGCTACAAACTTTCACTGGTGATACAGCAGGCGCATTTGAGCACATCCCTGTGGGCTGACTGGTTTGCATGTTGCTAATTTACTTTACTGATTATCTAAACGCTTAGACCTAAATTTACTCTGGTGTTGCTGGATACACTGCTCCTTTTTGCCTTTTTCTTCTGACAATTTAGATCTGACCCAGGTTTAGTGGAGGACTGTATTGTTAGTAGGTTCAGGGATATTGCATCTTTTGACTTAGACATTATATATCACAGGATTAGTGGAGGTTTTTTCTTGTTTTTATTTTGGGCATTTACAGGTGCTTGTGGGTTTAGGGGCTAGGGAAGTACCCTTTGTCCCTCTGGGACATAGGGGAACGGGCCTGATGAAGGGTTAATTCCTGAAACTTTGCCCCCCTGCACTCCCCCTATATACCCACTTACCCCCCCTTTTTTGTGCTGTTTTGCCCCCACCCCGACACATACACTATCCCCATTTTTTTACAACTTGTCTCCCTTGTATATCATTCTTTCACACACGTTATATGTGATTATACCTATATGTTTATGTTCTATATTTGTGACGTTGCATGTTTTTTGATTCATTTGTGTTTTCATTAAAATGTACTTATTGGTTGCATACTAGTGATTTCAATTTTTCCATTTAGGTAGTGCTGGACTATTTCAGTATTGTGTACAGTAAGTGTTATATTAAGTGAATTCTGAAGCTATCGTGTGTTTGTCTATCAAGGAAATAAATTACAATTTATTTTGCCTCCTTGTCGTGTTCAATCGAGAATCCCAAAAATATAATACGTGTTGATAAGTTCTGGTCCACTGTGACAGGTAGGGAAGCCAATTAACCATCCAGAGCCCAGGTACAGAGTCCTGTTAGAGTATCCGTGGTCGGTAAGATGGCAAAGGGTCAGGGCAGGTGGCAGTGGTGCAGAATCTAGGCGACAGGCAAAAGGGCAGGGCAGGTGGAAGGTAGCGAGGTCAGGGTCATGGTCCGGGGTCAGCAACAGGAATTCCAAATGAACAGTGAAGCCACAGTGATAAGCAAACCACAGCAACTGGCTAGCCTCTTTAACAGGGAATCCACAGCAACTGGCAAGCCACATGGAAGGTTCAGGAACAGGGAAGGCTCAGGGACTAGAGCCCAGGGTGGCCAGGAACACAACGAAAAGTATACAATGCTCTGGCAAGGGTTGGAAGTCACTGACTGCTATTTAAGCCCTTGAAGAGGTGCAGCCAATATATCAGGCTGCCAGTAATCAAAATGTCCACAGCAGCCAGGTAAGGGCAGGTTCCAGCCAAAGCCTGGACTGGAACCCTTGCAGTAAGTGATCACACAAGTCTTGCGCAATTAATCCAGGAGGAGACTGGAGGTTGCTATTACCCAGTCAGAACAGAGACATCCCCGTGGAGCAGAGTTGCTGTTTCCAAGTGGCCGCTATTGGAAGCAGCACCAGTCCGGCATCAGTGTTCATCTGACCAACACGAGAGGGGCGGTGGGATCACCATTGCTTCGATATTGTATTCTATGTGCCCTGATTTATTGCACTATTTGTAAGTGCAAATTTTGGAGGGTTTTTAGATAACATTTATTAAATTGCGTTCAGATAGTCTGCACTATGGTTTCTCCCTCTCTTCTATTTCAAGTATACCCACACAGTGCTTGATCTTAGATGTTACCCTGACAAGACTGGTTTCTATCTACACAGCTGTGTTTTAGAGTGTGCCATGCTTGTTATACTCATATCTATGTGAGTATAATGTTTGAAGATTCATAGAACAATCTTTTCACCCGTTACTAGCTTTACTACTCTATCTTTTCCATTTGACTGTTTTTTTTACATATAACGTATCCCGCTCCCTCATCCCGATTAATAACTTGCGCAATCAATAAATGTTACTGTATTACGCTATGTACTTTCTTTTCATTTATGGGTAATACCATCACCCATTTGGAGACTACTTGGAACCTAAGGATTAAGCTAAAGACCGGTTCAGAGAACTCTATCCACTGCCTATACAGTATTTTTCCTACTAATTGTAATAGGCATTTGTAATTTTCAACTCTGATGCTGTGGATGACACAGTGCGCAATGGTCTGTCTTTTTATTTACTTTACAGTATTGCCAGATTTCTGAAGTAACTTTTGAGATATCACCATAACCTTCTGTATCTGGGACTTGTTTTTGTTCTACCATCTGGGGCTGATTTTTAGTCCATATCTTTGCGCCAGGGGTACTGTACTTTGTTTTTTTATTTGTCTATGTACTCAAGTTTTGAGAATGACTTGTTATAGTTCTCCAAGCTGCCATCTCTTTTAAAGGACTGATTTAACACTTTATTGGGATCACTACTGTGCATTATTCACATTTGAATAGGATTTTTTCAATCACGTTGCACTAATTGTTTATGTAGGTAGAGCGTTTACTTGTATGTTTAATTCTGTTAGTGTTTATACATGAGATATATCAGAAACTAGATTTACCAGAACATGAGAAATACAGGTAGCAAGGAAATCCAAGTCGGTTAGGGTGATACTGTTACTCACAGTGATGGATTGGATTATCCCAGAGGTAAAGGTATCAGCTGGTCTAGTGGAAATACAAGAAGAGAGATCATAAATTAATCTTATCACCTGAGTCTTTAATTACATGGACAAGGGATGGTGAGTTTCTGGGAAGACTACTATTTTCATTATAGCGATGATATGATGCTGACTGAAACTGAAGAACAGGTGGAGACAAACCTCAAGACTGTAATTACCCATATGATTGACAGAGGCTGGACTATAAACAGCAAGAAGATACAGGGCCCCGGACCAGAGCTAGTTTTTGGGTATGATAGGGTCCAGGCCTACTGAACAGATCCCCTCCAAAGCATTGGAATCCATCACTGCGACATCCAGACCAAAGACCTATAAAAAAGCATTGCGTTTTGTGAGCGCCTTGGGCTTTTTGCAGATATTTTCGGCCCATCTACAATGTGACCCGCAAGAAGTCGCAATTCGTGTGAGGGGCAGAACAACAGAGTGCCTTCCAAGCAGCAAAGGAGGCAATACCACAACATCAAGGTTTGGGCCATATGAAGCCAGGAATGTGTTTTTCCAAGTTGAATGTTACCTGCACCGTCAATGTGTTGGATTGGGGATTATATCAGGAAACCAGTATAGGTAACCAGAAGCAGCAAATGCCAGTGGGATTCAAGTCAAAACAAATCACAGGGACCCAACAACAATATATCGCCCACTGGAAAAGACGTTGTTTGCGGACTGTATGGCCCTTCAAGCGGTGGAATGAATCATCGGATAGGACGAAGTTACAGTGAAAACTAACCTACCCATAGGACTGTGGGTATGAGATCAGGACCTCTTGGCCCACAGCCATGTCCCTCAACAGGCTACCATGCTGAAATGGTACCTACAGGGGAGAGGAGGAATCCAAGCCGGGTAGCGTACAAAGCTAGATCAACATATGGCCGGCATGCTAACTTATGAAAGTCTAAAAGAGGCACAGGGGATAGTGGTACTTATACTCAACCCATCCCCATGTCAGAATCCACGCCATTCAAGCAGCTGCCAGAAGAGGAGAGAAGCAGTGCCTGGTTCACCGATGGATCCGCTGTAGTAACATACCAAGAGCGGCACTGGATAGCCACGGCCAGAGAAAGATGTGATATTTGCTCAGAAATTAAGAAATGGCCTGTTGAGAAAAAGGTTACTGGGACCCTAAGACATGGGGTTGTACCAGGAGCTACCCTTAAAGCTCTGCAACAGGTGGTCCTAGCCTATGGGTTCCCTGAGGAGACCCAATCTGATCAGAGTACACACTTTACTGTCCTTTGCCCACGCCTGGACCATGGATCTAGTGGAGTACACTTGACTATGCATATTCCTTACTAACCACAAGCAGCGGGTCTAATTGAACGCAGCAATGGGTTGCTGGAGGGGCAGGTGAAAGCACTCACTGCATCGCACACCCTCAGGGGGTGGGCGACAGAGAAGTGACGGTAGAGAATGTCATGTATCACTGGCAAATACAGCCAACAGGGGCAAAGAGAGACCGATATATTGAGGCAGGCACCATGCTTGGTACAGTCAATATAGTCGTTCCAATGCCCATTGCCATACAGGTGGACTCAGGGGACCCCAAGTTGCAGAAGGGAGCTAAGATTTGGGTTTTGAACCCAACTAAAAAAGAAGAGAAGCAGGGTAGAGGGTAGTGCAGCAGAACAGGAAAGTACCCGTTTAGTGCTCATAGATGGGGAAAATAGGCCTGTGTATTAACCCTCGTACAGTTTAATACCTATTGCTTAATGCTTCCTTCTTTTGTTACAGATGGTGGTAGGAGCGGCTATGTGGTTGACCAGCACTTTGGTTCTGGCTGCTGGCATGTTGTCACAAAACAGATTCATGGATCTTTGGAGCCATTTGGAAATGGATAGAGAAAAACAAGAAAACAGCACACACCTCATAGTGTAGTATGTTAGTTTTACTTGGCAAGAAAAGATAAAATTGCACTTACAAGGCGCATGCGCGACGGGATCGGAGATGGCGGCTTGAACTAAGCGCTCCGCTTCCCGCCGGCAGTAAATCAATAAAAAACAATATTAAAACTCAACACACTCTCTAACAAATTACGGCACCCGCAATAAATAAGTATACAGCACCACAAAGAATGGCGGCTACCCGGAAAAAGTCAAAACAGAAGGTGGACGTGCGCACCTACTTCGTGGGGGCAAAAAAGGCCAGGGAGACGGACAGCATGGCGGCATCAGATTCAGACTCCGCACCGGGGCTGGAGATGGCAATGGACGAGCCGACAGGCGCATTGAAGAGGGAGATTGCACAGCTTCTCTCCGACCTCAAAACATTTTTCCGGGGGGAAGTAGAGCACCTGCGGAAAGACATCCTTAGCATTGGGACCCGCACAAATGATCTGGAGGAGAAAATGGAGTAGTCTGCTAGATGTCAAAAAGAGACAGACACCAGGGTTACCACCCTCGAGCGGAAGGTGGCAGAGCTAGAGGAACGCCACGAGGACAGCGAAAATCGGGACAGAAGAACAATCTCAGGGTTAGGGGGATACCTGAGGAGATTCTAGACCCCGAAGTGATGCTTAATAGATGGATGACTTCCATAATGCCAGGGAAGACTGAGGCAGAGCTGGTCATGGACCGGTGTCACCGCGCATTGAGGGCCCGTCCACTGCCGAAAAATCCACCCAGGGACGTAATTCTGCGCCTGCACCACTTCACTACCAAAGCAGAGATCTGCAAAATCACCAGGGCCACCCCAACAGTGACATTTGAGGGAATCGAGATGGCCATATATCAAGACATTTCCCCGATCACGCTGACACGACGCCAGGCCCTCCAACCTGTTACCAGAATATTGCGAGACAAAGACATAAGTTATACACTGGCGACACACTTTATTCGAGCTCGGCTAGTCCCGCGAATTCGGGTGTACTCGGGTGTATTCAGGTTTCTGATAGTTTTCTGCCAGAGTGCATTGCGTTATTTTCCGGCAGGAATTTAAGCTTTTTATTCCGGCTGGCTGCAATACTGCAATGCCGTCTAAATACACATGGTGGCGCTTGCGAGCTGTTCTCTGTGAAGCCGTCCCCTATAATGAATTGTAATGCAGTATATATACTGTATATATATATATATATACTGTATAACAACAACCCCTGTAAGCCCTAACATACTGTACAGTACTGTATATGCACATACATAAATGATACTACTGTATGGGCGGCGGGGGCGAGATGTGTTTGCAGCAGAGAGAGATCCGCTGCTCTCTCTCTGCGCAAACATCCGCACATTAAAAATTATTTGAAATACATTTTTATTGATAGTGTAGATGTGCAGGGGGTCTCCGGAGCTGAACCGCGTTGGTTTTAGGTCTGGGGACCCCGTGCCCCCCGAGATACAGGCCCCTTTAGGGGGTGCCGGTATCCCTCTGCTTGGTTTAAAGGTCCGATCACGTGACCGCGGGCTGTAAACCAAGCAGAGCAGAGGGATACCGGCACCCCCTAAAGGGGCCTGTATCTCGGGGGGCACGGGGTCCCCAGACCTGAAACCTGTGCGCTTCTGCTCTGGAGACCCTCTGCACATGTACAGTATCAATAAAACACATACAATATACAGTATAAATAAACACTCGTTCTTTACCTTAGCGGCTATGCGCTATGGTAAAGAAGCACCATTTCTGTATTTTAATAATATTGTACAGTGAGCAGGGGGTTCCCTGAGCCAGAAATTAATGCTCAGGGACCCCCCCTGCTCCTGCTCAATATTATTAAAAATACAGAAATGCTGCGTCATTACCATAGCGGATAGCCGCTAAGGCAATGAAGGGGTTAACCCACCGTGCCCGCTGTATTGTGTGTAGTGGGGATGGGTGAGGGGGGTATTTGGCCCTTGGTGGGAGTTTAGGACTTGCGGGGGGGTTGCGGGTGCACTTAACCCCTTCACGACCGTAGCAGTTAATACTGCTACGGTCATGAAGGGGTTAAGCCCTCCCGCTACCCCCCGCAAGCCCTAAACAAGCACCGTTGGGGCTAATACCCAATTCACCCACCCTCCCGCTACCCACAATAAAAAAATACACACACACAGCACAGCACAGCAGCCGCCAAAAAATAAATAAATAAATCTAAATAAATAAATAAATAAATGACAATAAATACATTTGAAATACATTTTTATTGATAGTGTAGATGTGCAGGGGGTCTCCGGAGCTGAACCGCGTTGGTTTTAGGTCTGGGGACCCCGTGCCCCCCGAGATACAGGCCCCTTTAGGGGGTGCCGGTATCCCTCTGCTTGGTTTAAAGGTCCGATCACGTGACCGCGGCCTGTAAACCAAGCAGAGCGGAGGGATACCGGCACCCCCTAAAGGGGCCTGTATCTCGGGGGGCACGGGGTCCCCAGACCTGAAACCTGTGCGCTTCTGCTCTGGAGATCCTCTGCACATGTACAGTATCAATAAAACACATACAATATACAGTATAAATAAACACTCGTTCTTTACCTTAGCGGCTATGCGCTATGGTAAAGAAGCATCATTTCTGTATTTTAATAATATTGTTCAGTGA
The DNA here is from genome assembly GCF_040206685.1 of Ascaphus truei. NCBI lineage: Eukaryota > Metazoa > Chordata > Amphibia > Anura > Ascaphidae > Ascaphus > Ascaphus truei. Next base: position 174,898,428 of record NC_134486.1, on the reverse strand, counting down.
GCAGGGGGTTCCCTGAGCCAGAAATTAATGCTCAGGGACCCCCCCTGCTCCTGCTCAATATTATTAAAAATACAGAAATGCTGCGTCATTACCATAGCGGATAGCCGCTAAGGCAATGAAGGGGTTAACCCACCGTGCTCGCTGTATTGTGTGTAGTGGGGATGGGTGAGGGGGGGTATTTGGCCCTTGGTGGGAGTTTAGGACTTGCGGGGGGGTTGCGGGTGCACTTAACCCCTTCACGACCGTAGCAGTTAATACCGCTACGGTCATGAAGGGGTTAAGCCCTCCCGCTACCCCCCGCAAGCCCTAAACAAGCACCGTTGGGGCTAATACCCCATTCACCCACCCTCCCGCTACCCACAATAAAAAAATACACACACACAGCACAGCACAGCAGCCGCCAAAAAATAAATAAATAAATCTAAATAAATAAATAAATAAATGACAATAAATACATTTGAAATACATTTTTATTGATAGTGTAGATGTGCAGGGGGTCTCCGGAGCTGAACCGCGTTGGTTTTAGGTCTGGGGACCCCGTGCCCCCCGAGATACAGGCCCCTTTAGGGGGTGCCGGTATCCCTCTGCTTGGTTTAAAGGTCCGATCACGTGACCGCGGCCTGTAAACCAAGCAGAGCAGAGGGATACCGGCACCCCCTAAAGGGGCCTGTATCTCGGGGGGCACGGGGTCCCCAGACCTGAAACCTGTGCGCTTCTGCTCTGGAGACCCTCTGCACATGTACAGTATCAATAAAACACATACAATATACAGTATAAATAAACACTCGTTCTTTACCTTAGCGGCTATGCGCTATGGTAAAGAAGCATCATTTCTGTATTTTAATAATATTGTACAGTGAGCAGGGGGTTCCCTGAGCCAGAAATTAATGCTCAGGGACCCCCCCTGCTCCTGCTCAATATTATTAAAAATACAGAAATGCTGCGTCATTACCATAGCGGATAGCCGCTAAGGCAATGAAGGGGTTAACCCACCGTGCCCGCTTTATTGTGTGTAGTGGGGATGGGTGAGGGGGGGTATTTGGCCCTTGGTGGGAGTTTAGGACTTGCGGGGGGGTTGCGGGTGCACTTAACCCCTTCACGACCGTAGCAGTTAATACCGCTACGATCATGAAGGGGTTAAGCCCTCCCGCTACCCCCCGCAAGCCCTAAACAAGCACCGTTGGGGCTAATACCCCATTCACCCACCCTCCCGCTACCCACAATAAAAAAATACACACACACAGCACAGCACAGCAGCCGCCAAAAAATAAATAAATAAATCTAAATAAATAAATGACAATAAATACATTTGAAATACATTTTTATTGATAGTGTAGATGTGCAGGGGGTCTCCGGAGCTGAACCGCGTTGGTTTTAGGTCTGGGGACCCCGTGCCCCCCGAGATACAGGCCCCTTTAGGGGGTGCCGGTATCCCTCTGCTTGGTTTAAAGGTCCGATCACGTGACCGCGGCCTGTAAACCAAGCAGAGCAGAGGGATACCGGCACCCCCTAAAGGGGCCTGTATCTCGGGGGGCACGGGGTCCCCAGACCTGAAACCTGTGCGCTTCTGCTCTGGAGACCCTCTGCACATGTACAGTATCAATAAAACACATACAATATACAGTATAAATAAACACTCGTTCTTTACCTTAGCGGCTATGCGCTATGGTAAAGAAGCATCATTTCTGTATTTTAATAATATTGTACAGTGAGCAGGGGGTTCCCTGAGCCAGAAATTAATGCTCAGGGACCCCCCCTGCTCCTGCTCAATATTATTAAAAATACAGAAATGCTGCGTCATTACCATAGCGGATAGCCGCTAAGGCAATGAAGGGGTTAACCCACCGTGCCCGCTTTATTGTGTGTAGTGGGGATGGGTGAGGGGGGGTATTTGGCCCTTGGTGGGAGTTTAGGACTTGCGGGGGGGTTGCGGGTGCACTTAACCCCTTCACGACCGTAGCAGTTAATACCGCTACGGTCATGAAGGGGTTAAGCCCTCCCGCTACCCCCCGCAAGCCCTAAACAAGCACCGTTGGGGCTAATACCCCATTCACCCACCCTCCCGCTACCCACAATAAAAAAAATACACACACACAGCAGCCCCACAATTAATAAATAAATCTAAATAAATAAATAAATACATGAAGAGAAATAAATATATACTGTATATATATACTGGATATATATACAGTATATATATAATAACAATCCCTATACATATACAGTATATACTTTGTATATATATACACTGTATATATATATATATATATATACATATATATATATACATATATATATATATATATATATATATATATATATATATATATATATATATATATATATATATATATATATATATATACAGTATACAGTATATATACACACATGATGAACCAATAGTACAAATACATGTAGAATGGTTATCAAAATCATACTGTCCTACAGATAACGCTTCTCTATACAGACAATAATAATAATCCATTTAATAATCCTAACTTATTTTACAATATAAAACATAACATTCCAATCCACACAGTACATTGCATTTACATTGTATAAATGATGCATAAAATCTATGCACCATATACATTCTGCAAATGAATGTTAACAATATAATTACAAGCTACTCTACCAGTAAATACAAACACTTCCAAACAATTCAACTATTTTAACCAATCATGTATACAAAAATCAATATATACTGTAAGTACCATCCAGAAAACACAATTTAAAACCAAAGCTAACCCTTACAATACCAAGGATTACATCTATCTAATTGTAAAAAACCTTATACATTATACACAGCATTGTTTAAAGCCCCCTCCCCCCTAATGTTTCTGTTAAACAGATTACATTGAAGGGAGAGAGATGTAAAGGCCTAAAGCCCCCTCCCCCCTAATGTTTCTGTTAAACAGATTACATTGAAGGGAGAGAGATGTAAAGGCCTAAAGCCCCCTCCCCCCTAATGTTTCTGTTAAACAGATTACATTGAAGGGAGAGAGATTTTACAGAAACACACATTAGGGGGGAGGGGGCTTTAAACAGATTACATTGAAGGGAGAGAGATGTTTCTGTTACCAGTAAATCTCCCTCCCTGCATTGCTAACCACCCTCACCCCCTACCCACATACCGTTACCCCCCCCCATCCTGGCCATGGCCCCTCCGCTTCTGCAAAACAGACACAAAAATTAAAACATACAAAGTAATGTCCCCTAACCCCTTAATCACCATAGCGGTTATTAACCGCTACAGTCATGAAGGGGTTAACCCACCCTCACCCACCACTCGGGATGCCTACATACCCTCCCACACTAACCCCCCCCCCCACCCGTGAGGCCTAACCACCCAGTCAGTACCCACAAGGGAGGCCTACCCACATACCGTTGGGGAAACACCCCACCCCCACCCCAGTACCCACAATAAAAACAGTACAATGACCCACAATAAACAGCATTATATTTATTAAATACATTACCCACCCCCTGTGCCCCCCCATAAATACAAGATTTATTCTTTTACATTCAGGGTCCATAACGCAGCCCCACGCTAGTCCCCGGTGGGCTGGCAGGGCACCTGGACAGACCTACAGTTTACCAGCAGCATTCCACAGGTTCTGGAGGCCTGCTGGTGGATCCTGCCAGCACCATGGCGCCCAGGTGGTCTCCTTGGGTCACCGTGAGCCACAATTGGGTCCCCACGGTAGGCCCAAGGATGTCTGGGAGCCCCGGGTCAAACCCACAGGTGTCTGCGGGGCCTCGGGTGGTTCCCATGGGGGTCTGGGGAACGCACGGGTGCTCACTACGGGTCCGCGGTGCCCCCACAGAAGTGGGACCACACATCATCATCCCCGCACCTACGGGTCGGAGGTGCCCCCACAGAAGTGGGACCACACATCGTCATGCCCGCAGACTACGGGTCGGAGGTGCCCCCACAGAAGTGGGACCACACATCATCATCCCTGCATGTGTCACCCGTGGAACCACCAGCCTGCTACCCTTTAGGATACCCGAGGATACCCACAGGTGGTCTCCATAGGCCCCACGCAAAACCACGGAATCAAACCCTGAATGTAAAAAAAATAAACCTGGCCTATACATTCAATACATACACCCTCCCCCCCAACACCTACAGTACAATAATGTGCAAAATAACTATTATCCAGATATGGATAATAGATTAATTGCCCATTATTAAAAACATTAACTAGCATATACAAATAAATAAAGTACTACTGACCTCATCAATACGAAGTGTCCGATGCCAGCGCCTTCCTTCTCTTCCCACACAATACATAGCCAAAACCAAGGCAATACATTGCAAGTACATTCAGATATCAATTAACCCCTTAAACACCTTATCGGATAATAACCGCAAAGGTAATTAAGGGGTTAAGCCACACAGGCACGATACCCACCCTTCACCCATGAATTTGTACTGTGGCTTCATCATGCAACTATATATATATATATACTGTATATATATACAGAGAGAGATATATACAGTATATATATATATATATATATATATATATATATACTATATATATATATATATATATATATATATATATATATATATATATATATATATACACACACACGTTATATACACACCCATGATAAACCAATATACAGTACAAATAAATGTAGAAGGGTTATCAAAAGCATTCTCCCCGTCTGCGGCCACGCCCTGGTCTTCTTTCTTCTCCGGAGGTCCTTCCTCCGCGGCGTCTGGCTTCAAAATGAGACGACATAGGCTTTTAAAGGCATATGACGTCACATTTTGCGTCATGGTTCCCACGGTCCTGATTGGACCGTGAAAACCATGTGTTTTGGCCGGGAAAAAAAATTGATGACATCAAATGATCACATGGTATGGTAGCCAATCAGAGAGTGGGAACTCCATCCCTACTCTGATTGGCTACCATACCATGTGAGGGCGGCCATGTGCCTTTTCATGACGTCATCTTAAAGGCAATTGAAGCAAAGCCATTCTGATTGGCTGTGCTTTCATTCCCTTTAAGTGACGTCATCTTTTTTTTTTTGTCTGCCGAAACACATGGTTTTCACGGTCCAATCAGGACCGTGGGAACCATGACGCAAAATGTGACGTCATAGGCCTTTAAAAGCCTATGTCGTCTCATTTTGAAGCCAGACGCCGCGGAGGAAGGACCTCCGGAGAAGAAAGAAGACCAGGGCGTGGCCGCAGACGGGGAGAAGACCCCGCCCCGCCCCGCTGGAAGGAGATAGAAGAAAGAAGAACACAGATGAAGATAAAGATGGATTACAACTAGAAGACCCGTGGATTGGTTTGGATTTTTAGTTTAATGTTTATTATTTTATGGTTTTTTATTTTATGGGTTCCTGATTGTGGATTGGTTCGTGAGTAAGCTGGGCAACGGGAGTCGGTGGGGGCAAGTAATGGTAAGTGAACTACAGTAAAGAAATGTATTTTATTTAACTTGTTCATTTTTTCAAAAGGTTTTTTAACATGTGTATTTTTTTTTTTTTTGTGGTATATCATTTCTTGCCACTGTATGTATGTATGTATATATGTCTAGAGAGATATATACATACAGTACACTCCAGGGTAAGAAATGATGTTGTTTTAAAAGCTGGATTGGATGTGTTTTAAATTATTTTGTGTGCTACAGTATGCTTTATTGTGAGTTTAAAGTATTTTAAAATTAGATAGATGTACTGTACAGTATTCCTTGGTATTGTATTGTGTGTTTGAGGAAGGTCAGGGATAGGCTTGGTTTGTAAAGGTTGTATTTTTGTCGGTACATATATTTTTTCAAAGGCTTAATTGTTCTGCTCTAGGCGTGAATTTGTTAATGGTTTTATTGTTCGGGATCTAGTGTGAATTGTTTAGGGATGTAAATAATGATTGCTAATTGAGTTTTGTTTACTTGGTTGATTAATTTGCAGAATGTATATGGTGCATAGATATTTAGGCATCATTTATATTGGAATGTAAGTTGTTTAAATGGCTTTTCAGAGGTTTAGTGATGATTTACAGTAGATTGAGAGATCAGTTATGAATATTAAAGGAAATTGATTTTAATTTAGTGTGTATGTATGGAGAAGAGTTTGGTTGTAGGACAGTGCTTTTGATAACCCTTCTACATTTATTTGTACTGTATATTGGTTTATCATGGGTGTGTATATAACGTGTGTGTATATATATATATATATATACTGTATATCTCTCTCTCTCTCTCTCTCTCTCTCTCTCTCTCTCTCTCTCTCTCTCTCTCTCTTTCTCTCTGTCTCTCTGTGTATATATATACAGTATATATATATAGTTGCATGATGAAGCCACAGTACAAATTCATGGGTGAGGGTGGGTATCGGGCCTGTGTGGCTTAACCCCTTAATCACCTTTGCGGTTATTATCTGATAAGGTGTTTAATTGGTTAATTGATATCTGAATGTAATTGCAATGTATTGGCTTTTGATTTTTGTTTACTTGGTTGTAGGGCAGTATGCTTTTGATAACCCTTCTACATTTATTTGTACTGTATATTGGTTTATCATGGGTGTGTATATAACGTGTGTGTATATATATATATATATATATATACAGTATATATATATATATATATATATACACAATATATATATATATATATATATATATATATACTGTATATATCTCTCTCTGTATATATATACAGTATATATATATATATATATATATAGTTGCATGATGAAGCCACAGTACAAATTCATGGGTGAAGGGTGGGTATCGTGCCTGTGTGGCTTAACCCCTTAATTACCTTTGCGGTTATTATCCGATAAGGTGTTTAAGGGGTTAATTGATATCTGAATGTACTTGCAATGTATTGCCTTGGTTTTGGCTATGTATTGTGTGGGCAAGAGAAGGAAGGCGCTGGCATCGGACACTTCGTATTGATGAGGTCAGTAGTACTTTATTTATTTGTATATGCTAGTTAATGTTTTTAATAATGGGCAATTAATCTATTATCCATATCTGGATAATAGTTATTTTGCACATTATTGTACTGTAGGTGTTGGGGGGGAGGGTGTATGTATTGAATGTATAGGCCAGGTTTATTTTTTTTACATTCAGGGTTTGATTCCGTGGTTTTGCGTGGAGCCTATGGAGACCACCTGTGGGTATCCTCGGGTATCCTAAAGGGTAGCAGGCTGGTGGTTCCACGGGTGACACATGCGGGGATGACGATGTGTGGTCCCACTTCTGTGGGGGCACCTCCGACCCGTAGGTGCGGGGATGATGATGTGTGGTCCCACTTCTGTGGGGGCACCGCGGACCCGTAGTGAGCGCCCGTGAGTTCCCCAGACCCCCATGGGAACCACCCGAGGCCCCGCAGACACCTGTGGATTTGACCCGGGGCTCCCAGACATCCTTGGGCCTATCGTGGGGACCCAATTGTGGCTCACGGTGACCCAAGGAGACCACCTGGGCGCCATGGTGCTGGCAGGATCCACCAGCAGGCCTCCAGAACCTGTGGAATGCTGCTGGTAAACTGTAGGTCTGTCCAGGTGCCCTGCCAGCCCACCGGGGACTAGCGTGGGGCTGCATTATGGACCCTGAATGTAAAAGAATAAATCTTGTATTTATGGGGGGGCACAGGGGGTGGGTAATGTATTTAATAAATATAATGCTGTTTATTGTGGGTCATTGTACTGTTTTTATTGTGGGTACTGGGGTGGGGGTGGGGTGTTTCCCCAACGGTATGTGGGTAGGCCTCCCTTGTGGGTACTGACTGGGTGGTTAGGCCTCACGGGTGGGGGGGGGGGTTAGTGTGGGAGGGTATGTAGGCATCCCGAGTGGTGGGTGAGGGTGGGTTAACCCCTTCATGACTGTAGCGGTTAATAACCGCTATGGTGATTAAGGGGTTAGGGGACATTACTTTGTATGTTTTAATTTTTGTGTCTGTTTTGCAGAAGCGGAGGGGCCATGGCCAGGATGGGGGGGGGGTAACGGTATGTGGGTAGGGGGTGAGGGTGGTTAGCAATGCAGGGAGGGAGATTTACTGGTAACAGAAACATCTCTCTCCCTTCAATGTAATCTGTTTAAAGCCCCCTCCCCCCTAATGTGTGTTTCTGTAAAATCTCTCTCCCTTCAATGTAATCTGTTTAACAGAAACATTAGGGGGGAGGGGGCTTTAGGCCTTTACATCTCTCTCCCTTCAATGTAATCTGTTTAACAGAAACATTAGGGGGGAGGGGGCTTTAGGCCTTTACATCTCTCTCCCTTCAATGTAATCTGTTTAACAGAAACATTAGGGGGGAGGGGGCTTTAAACAATGCTGTGTATAATGTATAAGGTTTTTTACAATTAGATAGATGTAATCCTTGGTATTGTAAGGGTTAGCTTTGGTTTTAAATTGTGTTTTCTGGTTGGTACTTACAGTATATATTGATTTTTGTATACTTGATTGGTTAAAATAGTTGAATTGTTTGGAAGTGTTTGTATTTACTGGTAGAGTAGCTTGCAATTATATTGTTAACATTCATTTGCAGAATGTATATGGTGCATAGATTTTATGCATCATTTATACAATGTAAATGCAATGTACTGTGTGGATTGGAATGTTATGTTTTATATTGTAAAATAAGTTAGGATTATTAAATGGATTATTATTATTGTCTGTATAGAGAAGCGTTATCTGTAGGACAGTATGATTTTGATAACCATTCTACATGTATTTGTACTATTGGTTCATCATGTGTGTATATATACTGTATCCTGTATATATATATATATATATATATATATATATATATATATATATATATATATATATATATATATATATATATATATATATATATATATATATATATGTGTATATGTATATATATATATATATATATACAGTGTATATATATACAAAGTATATACTGTATATGTATAGGGATTATTATTATATATATACTGTATATATATCCAGTATATATATACAGTATATATTTATTTCTCTTCATGTATTTATTTATTTATTTAGATTTATTTATTAATTGTGGGGCTGCTGTGTGTGTGTATTTTTTTTTTATTGTGGGTAGCGGGAGGGTGGGTGAATGGGGTATTAGCCCCAACGGTGCTTGTTTAGGGCTTGCGGGGGGTAGTGGGAGGGCTTAACCCCTTCATGACCGTAGCGGTATTAACTGCTACGGTCGTGAAGGGGTTAAGTGCACCCGCAAACCCCCCGCAAGTCCTAAACTCCCACCAAGGGCCAAATACCCCCCCTCACCCATCCCCACTACACACAATAAAGCGGGCACGGTGGGTTAACCCCTTCATTGCCTTAGCGGCTATCCGCTATGGTAATGACGCAGCATTTCTGTATTTTTAATAATATTGAGCAGGAGCAGGGGGGGTCCCTGAGCATTAATTTCTGGCTCAGGGAACCCCCTGCTCACTGTACAATATTATTAAAATACAGAAATGATGCTTCTTTACCATAGCGCATAGCCGCTAAGGTAAAGAACGAGTGTTTATTTATACTGTATATTGTATGTGTTTTATTGATACTGTACATGTGCAGAGGGTCTCCAGAGCAGAAGCGCACAGGTTTCAGGTCTGGGGACCCCGTGCCCCCCGAGATACAGGCCCCTTTAGGGGATGCCGGTATCCCTCTGCTCTGCTTGGTTTACAGGTCGCGGTCACGTGATCGGACCTTTAAACCAAGCAGAGGGATACCGGCACCCCCTAAAGGGGCCTGTATCTCGGGGGGCACAGGGTCCCCAGACCTAAAACCAACGCGGTTCAGCTCCGGAGACCCCCTGCACATCTACACTATCAATAAAAATGTATTTCAAATGTATTTATTGTCATTTATTTATTTAGATTTATTTATTTATTTTTTGGCGGCTGCTGTGCTGTGCTGTGCTGTGTGTGTGTATTTTTTTATTGTGGGTAGCGGGAGGGTGGGTGAATGGGGTATTAGCCCCAACGGGGCTGGTTTAGGGCTTGCGGGGGGTAGCGGGAGGGCTTAACCCCTTCATGACCGTAGCGGTATTAACTGCTACGGTCGTGAAGGGGTTAAGTGCACCCGCAACCCCCGCAAGTCCTAAACTCCCACCAAGGGCCAAATACCCCCCCTCACCCATCCCCACTACACACAATAAAGCGGGCACGGTGGGTTAACCCCTTCATTTCCTTAGCGGCTATCCGCTATGGTAATGACGCAGCATTTCTGTATTTTTAATAATATTGAGCAGGAGCAGGGGGGTCCCTGAGCATTAATTTCTGGCTCAGGGAACCCCCTGCTCACTGTACAATATTATTAAAATACAGAAATGATGCTTCTTTACCATAGCGCATAGCCGCTAAGGTAAAGAACGAGTGTTTATTTATACTGTATATTGTATGTGTTTTATTGATACTGTACATGTGCAGAGGGTCTCCAGAGCAGAAGCGCACAGGTTTCAGGTCTGGGGACCCCGTGCCCCCCGAGATACAGGCCCCTTTAGGGGGTGCCGGTATCCCTCTGCTCTGCTTGGTTTACAGGCCGCGGTCACGTGATCGGACCTTTAAACCAAGCAGAGGGATACCGGCACCCCCTAAAGGGGCCTGTATCTCGGGGGGCACGGGGTCCCCAGACCTAAAACCAACGCGGTTCAGCTCCGGAGACCCCCTGCACATCTACACTATCAATAAAAATGTATTTCAAATAATTTTTAATGTGCGGATGTTTGCGCAGAGAGAGAGCAGCGGATCTCTCTCTGCTGCAAACACATCTCGCCCCCGCCGCCCATACAGTAGTATCATTTATGTATGTGCATATACAGTACTGTATGTGTACAGTACTGTATGTTAGGGCTTATAGGGGTTGTTGTTATATATATATATATATATATATATATATACTGTGTATATACAGTACTGTATATATATATACTGCATTACAATTCATGAATTTATGCCATCTGGTGGACACGCGAAGTATTGCAGCCTATTAAATCCTGATCATTATCATTTAACAGATCAGGCCCCCGTCAGCCAGGCATGAACCGTGGCTGGGAAGGCAAACGCAACGAAGCATGCAAGAGGTGAGCAGTGGCGGATTCCAGGTATCTGCCAGGTACAAACTGGGCATTTGCTTGAATAAAGTGTGTCGGTGCAGTAGGTGGGCCTTCCCCTTCGCGCTGATCGTGGTGCAAAATGGCAGGTCCCACATACTTAAACATCTGGCAGATGGTCCGGAATTCCTAAAAAAGCTGGGTATACCCAATACACTACAACGAGCGGAAACCCCTGCAGGATGCCCACCCCGGCAGACAGAGTGGGAGAAAGTGGGCTCCCCGGCCGGACAACGCAAAGATAAGCCAGGACCCTCGAGACCAGCATGAGGACCGCATAACCTGCTTTCTAGTTCCACCAGAACTAGCTGTTATTGCTGCTCCCGTTATAATAAATACTGAGACTGTTCCCCTCACTGAGTGCTGCCCTGTGTAAGAGTGCCCCTGGGGCTCCCCCCTCCAACCCCCTCCCGATGGCCCGAGCCCAAAAGTTTAAGCTCCGGCGGAGGATAAAGATTCGGCTGAAAAAGAAGATTTTCAACACTCACCAAAATGGCTTCCTGAGATGATCCGCGGGACAAGCTGAAGAAGAAGCGCTGAAAAAGAATGGCGGATGCTGTTTGGGCACGAAATCGAGGAGCTCCAGTCGGCTCCACCCTCGGGACACGCCTGCTTCCTCGGCTGCTCGCGGGCGGATATGCGCACTGGACCCAGATGACGTCAGGGGGTGGTCCCTCACAGAGTCCCGTCGGACAGGAAGTGACGTCAGAGGAAGCGCCTACAGATCAGGAAAAGGACCGAGCTGGGACTGGGAGTCAGAGTCAGTGAGCGGAAGACCCGTCAAGTGGTGGGGGGGCTCCCCAGGGGGGGTGCGCGAATTCCCCCGCTGGGGAGAGGGGATTAGCTAATGTAGATAAGCGAGTTAGGGTAGCCAGTTATAGACCTTAGAGAATAGACGTTCGTAACAAATGAAGTTAGAGTACAGATTGTAGAATTCATAGTTGAGTATTAGAAAAGTGTTCACATCACTAGTTATGTTAATAAAATGTTTGCTCTGCCGGCGGGGGTGCGGGTGATTGCCCTCATCCCCACCTGTTGGCATGCGCCCTTGGGGCTGTGCTGCGGCCTTAAGCCACAGTCCAGTCAAAGACCTGGGAATCCGTGGGCTGGAATATACCCCACAAACCTGGACAGAAGGGTGGGAGAACCCAGAGCATGGGCGGTTTTCCCAGGCAGTATACCATAGGTCATTTAGGGCCAAGATGGTTTTCCTTGTACATGTCACAAGGCTTTATGTTCCCTGTCACTCCCCTATGTGTTTTCCTTCCCCTCCCTCAGGTTTTCCAAAAGGAAGTATCACGGCGTCACGAGACCAGCAACACCACTACTGGCACCTACAGAGAATCCAAGGCACGGGTAGGAGGCGAACGCACTACACTCACAAAGACTCAATATACATACAGTACAAACATGGCACTGACGTTCATATCACAAAATGTTAAGGGATTCAATTCCTCTCAAAAACGTAGAATCGCCTTTGCAGAATTCAAACGTAGAAAAACAGACGTTCTCTTCCTTCAAGAGCCGCATTATTGCTCCAACAAAAACCCAGGGTTCATAGACAAAAAATTTAGGAGGTTTTATCTCGCCTCAGCCAAAGAAAAGAAAAAGGGGTTGCTATACTACTCCATAACAGAGTCCCGTTTGAGGTGGAAAAAATAAAACGTGATCCAGAAGGTAGATATATTATACTGGTGGGTCTACTGCAGCAATGTAGAGTAACCATGGCATGCGTATATGCCCCATGTGAAAAAGATCCTCAGTTCTTTACAGAGTTCTTTCTTAAGCTTCAAAGATGGGCAGCCGGAAATATAATAATAGCGGGAGACTTCAATAAGGTCCTGGACCCTCGAATAGACAGATCTCCGAGACAGGAGAAAGAGAGACAAGGAGGAGCTACAGCACTATTAGATGGGCTAAGGCGAGGATGTCTAGTGGACATATGGCGGGAACAGCGTACCTATACATTCTACTCACACCCACACGACAGTTATAGCAGACTAGACCACTTCTTTGTGTCGAGCAGAATGGTCCCACAAATCACTGACACATTAATTCATGACATATCATGGTCGGACCATGCATCAATTGAGCTAAGATGCACTCAAAGTAGGCCGGTTAGCCCGGGAGCAAACTGGAAATTAAACGAGTCCCTGATTAAGATCCCAGAACTGGCGCAGACAGTCAAAGACGAGATTAGGCAATTTTTTGTCACAAACACGGGCACTGTGGAATCTCACATTACACTGTGGGAGGCTCACAAGGCCACAATGCGTGGAATACTGATTAGTCTTGCAGCGAGACGCAAAAGGCAGAGGGAAACAAAATTGACACAACTATATAAGAGGTTACATGAGCTCTCTACACTTCATAGCCGATCAGGTAGAGGGGACATTCTCAAGGAGCTGAAGGATGTAAGGATAGAGCTTAACCTCCTCCTCACGTCCCAGGCCGAGAGAGACTTGAGTTGGACCAAGAGGAAATTCTTTGAGAGCCAACAAGCCGGACACTATGCTAGCTAACAGGATTCGCAATAGGCAACCAAGTTATAATATACAGGCCATCAAAACTAAATCGGGGGAAATGTCCTCCAACCCCAAACGCATAGTGGAAGAGTTTAGACTTTATTATGAACAGCTATACAATGGGGAGAAGGTGACACACAACCCAAAAACAAACAAACTACTACAGACCTTTTTAAGGGAAGCAGCCCTACCTAGGCTGAACAGACTGGAGCGCGAGGCAATTCAGACTGATTTCACTCTGGAGGAACTGATAGAAGTTATCAAGAGTCTAAAACCCTCTAAATCCCCGGGCCCGGATGGGTTTTCTAATTTGTATTACAAAAAATTTATCTGGATTCTAGCACCGCACATGCTCAAGTTATTTAACGGAGTCTTGGCGGGGGAACCCTTCTCGGACCAGATGCTCCAGGCGTCGATATCTATAATCCATAAGAAGGACAAAGATCCTACAAATTGTCAAAGCTATAGGCCGATATCTTTAATCAATTCGGACGTCAAAATATACTCCAAATTACTGGCCAATAGATTGAGTACGATCTTGCCAAGGCTTATCCACCCGGACCAGGTTGGCTTTATTAGAGACAGACAAGCGGCCGACAATACTAGAAGAATAATAGATATCATTAACTTCATTAATGCCAACGGGATCCGAGGTATAGTATTAAGCTTAGACGCGGAAAAGGCCTTCGACAGGATTGACTGGCCATATATGGAATCCACGCTTGGAGCATTCGGGTTTGGGGGCAAAATTCTAGGGGCAATAAAAGCATTATACACAACACCGACCGCCAAGGTGGTTCACCAGGGCTTTCCGTCAGAGTTGTTTAAAATCAAAAGCGGGACCAGACAGGGATGCCCACTTTCGCCCTTGTTGTTCGCCTTATGCGTGGAACTGTTAGCGGCACACATACGTCACAGTCCTGACATTTCGGAAGTTCAAATCCATTCTTAAGAGCATAAAGTCGCTCTATACGCGGACGACATCATATTGTCATTGACAAAGCCGCTTACCTCGCTACCCAATCTGTTTGCTCTATTGGAAAAATTTAGCAGAATCTCCGGTTTTAAGATAAATCAATCTAAATCGGAGGCGCTGAATCTAAATATCCCAAAAGAAACGGAGAAATTACTAGAAATTAATTTTCAGTTTAAATGGCAGCTCAAAGCTATAAAATACCTAGGGATATATCTCACCAAACATAGCTCCACTCTATATCAGGAGAACTACCCAAGACTGCTAAGAGCCCTCACAAAAGAACTCAAGGACTGGTCTGCATACGGAATATCCTGGATTGGCAGAATCTACTGTGTGAAAATGAACCTTCTCCCTAGACTACTGTATCTGTTCTAAACTCTTCCGATACCCGTGGTGAGATCTGAGATCAAAGAATTGCAGAATGCAATTACGAAATTCATTTGGAAAAACAAAACACCGCGGGTAAAAATGTCAATTATGCACAGACCTAGAGAAACTGGGGGTCTGGCAGTACCGAGCTTGATGGCATATTATAAAGCAGCACAACTATGCCAAATTACACAGTGGCATGGTGATCTGGAGCTGAGGCAGTGGGTGGCGCTGGAGAAGGAGGTGTGCGCCCCGCTAGAGCTCAAGGATCTAATTTGGTATCCTAAATCTAGATTAAAAGACTTAAAGGTTCCGCTGACCTCGGTGCTTAACTCCCTATTGGTCTGGGCCGCGGCTAAAAATAATCACTCATTAACCTCAAAATATACGCTGATGACTCCCCTATATGGAAATCCAGACTTTGCTCCAGGGCTAGTTAGTACGAACTTCACACGTTGGCAAAAATTGGGGTTTAGAAGGCTAAAAGACCTGGAGGGGCGAGACACGATCAAACCATTTGAGCTATTACAGTCAGAAACGGACCTTCCCAACACAGAATTCCTTAGATACCTCCAGGTCCGGGCATTTTATACCAAACACCTAAATAGACCACCGCTAACTAATTTCGAGAAGCTCTGTGATCGGGGAACCGACACACGGGGACTCATATCTGCTCTATACAGGGAAGTGGTTAGGGCGGACATTGACGGCACACATAAAACCAGGTTCATGACACAATGGGAGACAGACCTGACAGGACCGTTAGACGATGAAGACTGGACAGCGATCTTTAAAGCTGCGGCCAGTAGCTCGATTTGTACGACATTGAAGGAGAATTCATATAAGGTATTAATGAGGTGGTATCTCACCCCAGTTAGATTGGCAAAATTCGTTGCGGGAGCTTCCCTGCTCTGTCCCAGACAGTGCGGGGAACGGGGAGATCTGGTACACATGCTGTGGTCTTGTCCACGAATCATACCCGTCTGGACGCAAATCAGAGATTGGTTACAGAGGATCTTTTTGGGCCTCAAAATTCAACTAGACCCATGGGTGTTACTGTTAGGTAACCCCACGAATGAGGTGTCTAGAGCAGGAAACAAATTAATAGCACATTTTGCAACGGCGATGAGGTGCGAGACCGCAGCACTGTGGAATCAGAATGCAATTCCATCAATAGATAAAATTCGGAACAGAATTTGGTTTGCTTGCCAGATGGAAAAGTTGACAAGTTTAGTCAACGATACTGGCCCAAATTTCCAAAAAGTCTGGTTGCTCTGGTTATCTCAGACTGATATCCCAGGGATGAGCAATGCCTCCATCTGGCTTTAATAAAATCAGGTGGGTTCTCCTTCAAGTGCGGACCAAAAACGAGGGAGGGATGACACTAACACTAAGCCTAGGGATGACCGAGGGAGAATAAGCGTCCCCCCTGCCTCTATGCCTCTATGCCAGGAGCAGTATGGATACAGATAGAACTGAACCCGCAGTAGCGGTCTAGGACCAGTGAAGAACACGAACGGAGTTACCTCCTCTACCCTACCCTCCCCCCCCCCTTTATCCCCTCCCTTCCCCCTCCCCCAATTATCTCCCGTCTACCCCTTCCCATGTGCGTATAGATGTTGTTTGTCCCACAGTTTACTATATGATACCAATGTGATACGTGTATGTAATACTTCTGAAAAAACAATAAAAGAAAGATTAAAAAAAAAAAAATTGCACTGACAAAATGTCAGTGCAATGAGAGCACTGAATGTGAACACTCGGGGTATCTCAGCATAAGTAGCATCTGTGTACTCCTGTTCACCTCCACTGACGCGTCCGTTAGGTCTGCCCTGCTGGTGTAGGTTCCTCCAAGTGCAGAGTGCTTCCGCACCACGTGGGGCGCCGCGTCGCTGTGTTAATGCGTCACTACGTTCCCACGTAATGACGTCACTGGCCTCAGAGCTCTGGCACCACGACCAGATCAGGAGGAGCAGGGGGAATGATGTTAATCGATCAGCGTCTCCTCGAGTTCTCCTTCTTCCACAGAGCCTGCCTCTGATACTCCCACACAGTGTCCTGACCAACCAGAACCACCCTACGCGTTTCAAGGTGTGTGCCTCTTCGTCAGGGGTGTGGTTGGTGGGAGTGTCATTTATATACCTCTGCCTTAACATGCAATTGATAAAATTTAAAGGAATAAACTGAGGAAGGTCCCATTCTGTAGGACCGAAACATTGGGTTTCTGGATGTATTTTTGCTATCACTAATACACTTTGATTTTCAACATTGAGTGCTGTCTCTTGTTTACCAATCCTTGGAACGGTAACGTATAACTATATATATATGTAACCCATGTTCTCCCCCCCCCCCCCGGTCGCAGATTGGACCTCTAGGGTGTTGTGAGGGCGGATTACGTGTATGTAGGTGGTGCATACCTGTGAGAAACAGGAGGGCCTGAGTCTCCCGTGGTGGTATTGGGGATAACAGGGACAGGCTTCTGGGGTATATGCCTCTAACTTCTTAGCAGTCCTTGTTGTGCAGCGCCTCCATCTCTATAAACCCCAGGGATATGGGGTGGGACCCTTACAGAGAAACCCTTGTCCCAGGGTGAATAATCCAGATCTTACACACAGTCTTAGATAAAAGCAGCAATGTCTCTTTATTGTCCTTAACACAGCACTCAATCAGCAGTTCATGCACTGCAGCCGTTCATATGCAGCAGTGCTTGCAATTGTAACCAGGTCTATTCCTCCACTCCTCTCCTCCAGGCTGTACCCTAGCAGGTTGGGCTGTTTGGGGCTTCAATACCCCAACCCCCACCTCCAGGATGTACTCTCTGGGTGAGGGTAGATCTCCCCCCTCAGCAGGGTGAGGGGCATTGGTCCACAGCACTACAGTGCTATCAGCTCTACTCAAGGTGCTGAGCGTCTCCTCTCCTGTCTCCTTCAAACTCCCAGACCATATTCTCTCTCTGCTTCAACACTCTCTGCTCCCAGCACTCAACTCACTGTCACTTACAGGAACAGCCCACTAAATAGAGACAGCCCCACCCCTCATGATGTCAGCAGGACCTCCCCTCTGTCTCAGGCCTGCACACAAAGTCAGAGGCCTGCCTCCATCACTCAAGGCAGGGCTTGAAGTGGGGGAAAAACCCATGATAACTACTGGCGGCCTGCCCTTAACAGGACTTACATCAGTAGGAGAAAGGTATATAGCCCCCATTTCTTACCGGGGCTACACACACAAATATATATATATATATATATATATATATATATATATATATATATATATATATATATATATATATATATATATATACACACACATACTAAGTTAATTAAAAAAGCATCATGATACTATAGGCATAATGTGATATAACTTTTTGGGGGACTACTATAGCCCCCATTAAAAATGTCTGACAAGTTTGAAGCCAATAAATAGAATAATATTAGTACAAAACCCCATACAATCTATTAAAACTTAACCTAAAACCACACATGGATGACATAAACCATATTAAATGTAACATTACAAAATAAACTTTTGAATACAAACACTTTTAACACCCTACCTTATCTACAGTACATATCTGTTGTTTATTTTTTTTAAAAAAAAATTCTACACAGTTTTAGCCATAGAATCCTTTGTACAGTATATCAGTATTGCTTGACCTGAAGAAGAGAGGAGAACTATCGAAAGCTTGTCCTATGACATAAATTGTTAGTCCAATAAAAAAGGTATCACCTAATAATGAAGAACTCATTTATTCTATAATATATATATATGCATAGCTAACATATATACTGTATAAGTATCCACACACACTTTTAGTTGTGCTACCAACTCTCACATTTCCACACCCACCCACACCATTTATATCCAGTCCCACTCCACACACACCTTGTGTAAAGCACTGTATATACTGTGGGCTCTCCATTCATTTTTATTCACACTGATACACATACACACTCTTTCTTCACTTGCTTTCAGTAACCATTTAACACCTCTAGCCATAAAACACATCCACACCGGGGGAAGGAACAGCACAGATAACATTCCAAGAGACACTGTTTTTAAGTTTACCTTTTGCTTCATTTATTGTAACATCGCCGGAAGAAGAGATCAGTGTATCTCGAATCTCGAAAGCTCGCACAAATAAAAGCATTTCGTTAGCCACAGAACGGTATCATCTATTTATTTTTTAATTTTTTTGATTATTGAAGCTCGGCTAACACGGTACTGATACCTATATATATATATATATATATATATATATATATATATATATATATATATAGTTGATTACATAATACATCCTGTACTAAAAGACCATGTGAATATTAGTTTAATCATAAAAAAGAGGCCAGATCAATCCCTTCATTAAGACCCTTAGGGGAGAGATTCCCTAATTGGTGTATCCAGAAAGTCTCACGTTGTCGCAGTTTAAGAAAACTACAGTATCACCTCCCTTAATTCCTAATTTAACATGTTCTATCCCTGTTACCTTTAAACTTCTTGGGTCCATGTTATGTTTAATTTTAAAATGTCTGGATACTCCATAGGTAACAACGCCTTTGAGAATATTACCCCTGTGTTCTAAGAACCGTTTTTTAAGGGTACGTTTGGTCCTCCCCACGTATTGGAGACCACATCCACATTCTAAAAGATACACCACAAAATTGGTTTTACAATTAATACAATCTTGAATGGGATGGCTAGTAAGAAAAACATTGGATTTAAAACTGGCAGGAAGATAGGTGAAGATGCGTTGCACTGCCTCAATTTCCAACTCCCAATGAGACCGGAAAAAAATACAAAGTGAGCACTCAGCTGAATAACAGGTCAGGTTTATTGCAGGGTGGTGCAGCAGGGGAACAGCAAAGCCACACGAACGCACCTACGCGTTTCGTGCACGAGGCACTTTATCAAGGTAACAGGGCCAGAGCGCCCCTACATATATGCATATGTTTACCAGTGCCTCTGTTCATTTTATATTGGTTACTAGGGGGGGCTCTTATGGTGTTTCAACTGTGGTGGTCATGTGGACCCCACTAGACTCCTAGCCCGCACCTGATAATTGCCATATCATTCATGGACTGTCCATTGCTATCCAGTATTATTTACATATATTATTGAGGAACTTTGACCAATTTGGACGCATCACTTTTCTCTTGTTTTTGGTTCATATCGCAGTGATTGCTCATTGGACTGATTTCCATTATATTCTAAGTGATACACTCTTTACAGGTCATTCTATCATTGGCTATTGCATAAGTGGTGGTGCATGCATTTTTTCCCCAATTCTACACGTGTTAGAAGGGGAGTTACACGTTGATAAATGGAAAGTATCTAATTATTTGCCAAAGAAGAAAGACAGATACATATGTTAATTAGACATCAATTCAAAGTTTTTTTCAATACTCTTTTCCATTTTTTCTGTAACAATGGACATCGAAGAGACTGAACATGTTGACCCTGATGATCCCACTAACTATATCTCTGGGTATTTTGATAATACACACAGGCTTAGAAAAGCAAAAAAAGTTTTTGAAAGCCAAACTATTTTGGACTGTGAGGATACAGATCTGGAAGATCATTTCCAGAAACTTAGCAAACTTATGATTAATGATACCAGGATTTGGTGGGACCTCATCTCACTTGAAAACTACTTGCTTGTTAAAAGGATCCCGAGAGGTTTGAGAGTTAAAAAATCCCCTACGTTTGGGTTTGTAAGCCCCCAATTTGAAAATGATTGGAAAAGCATCTTAAATGATTGCTCATTCAAATTGATTGAACTTATTGTGAAATTAAAAACTAAAGAAAAGCTGGTTCTTGAAAAAGAAATTAAGGACTTACAAACATACCTGGCCAAGTTCTGTAGAATGGAAGGTTTCAAAGAATTAGATCATAATCTGGAAAAAAGTGTTAAAGACATAGAAAAATCCATTATGGACAAAAAACAACAAAAATTCGAGAGGGATAAATTAGATTACGTACGACACCAAGTGTATACATGGGAAAGGACAACACCCAATAAACGTAAAAATAAAGATACACGTCCCTATCATTCAACACCAGACAATAAATCCAGTCAACACAGAAAATCTATTCTGAAACCTGGAGGATATTCTAACACTGCTTATAGTGGAGACTCTGATACAGCGGACACTGAAAATATGGCACAAACAGTCTCTTTCTTCACCACGCATGAAGAAGATAATTCCCAATCAGATGTGGATGCCCCCAAAGAACAACGCCCCTTTTGGGAGAGGAAGTATAAAGAAAGAGAATCAGACCAAAGATCCCAACAAGGACATTCCTCTGAGTCCCTTAGAACGTCTGAGGTTCCAAAAAACCCAAAAGGACGAGGCGGGGGACAAAAACAACAAAATCAAAAGGGAGCTCCATCAAAGAGAAAGAAAAACTTTTAAATCAAGAATGCGGTGTGATAAACATCTCCAATGTAGTACTCTCAGATGACGAACTATCACTATTGAACAAGGGCTTAGGATATGTTCCTGACACTGATTTCAACCTCTTTCAAACTGTGGTAGATTTGAATAAATTTATCAGGAAGTGTACTCTTAAAAAATTCTATCATGATAAGAATAATCAGGAAAGTGTTAATATCAGTGCAATATCTGATCCTGACTGTATTTCTTCCTATGTAAATAATGATGTCAACATTAATTCATTTAGGGAACAGTGTCTTTATACAACTCGTCCTTCTTGGAGGGTTTCGCCACTTTACGGATGTGGTCCTTCAGCTGATGCCAGACCATTTCGATCGGATTGAAGTCTGGCGATCTGTGATTGGAAAGAAAGGACAATTAGTTTAAGAGATACAGTACACAGTACAAACAGTGGGGAACATAAATGGGACACGGTCTACTGCACTTACTCCGCTGGCGTCTTCACCCAGTTGATGCCGCGCTCAAGGATATGCGCCGTCGACGCGGTGTGCTTGGGATCATTGTCCTGGTAAAAGCGATGACCATTGGGAAAGTCTTGTGTGATGTATCGCACTATCACGGGCACAATGTTGTCTTGGAAGAAATCTTTATTCATGATTCCTATAGCAAGAAAAGAAAAGTGCTCAATAGTACAGTACAGTGCATACGGTAAGGCAACACTAGTCAAGTACAGTGCATTAGGCGGCATTATATTTGAGAAATTGTACCTTCAAAGACGACAATGCATCCCGGTCCACGCCTAGAGATGGCACCCCACACATGCAGCTTCACAGGGTGTTTTGGCCGCGGCTTCAAAGTTATGCGGCCTTTTTTGTGGAACGCAAATCTTGCAAATCTCTCCAGCGACACAGTAGACTCATCAGTGAAGATGCAATCCTGGAAAGTCTCACCGCTGTCGATCCATGCCTGGGCCTGGAGCACTCTTTTGATTTTGTTTGCGTCCCGTATCATGGGGTACGCTCTGTAATGACAATGAATAAAAAATGTTAGCGTCACAGCGCAGTACAGTTTGCAAAACAACACTTTTACTTTACAGTACAGTACCTCCTGTACTGTCCACTACTAACCTCACACGTCCATATTTCCATCCAATTCTGCGTCTCATCTTCTTTATGCTGCTCTCGGATACAGTCAGATTGTGGTTTTCCTGAAGAGTGTTTTTAACCCTTAATGCGCTCCTCTCATCATTCTCCTCACTTATTCTGTCCACCAGAAGAGTAGTCTCCCTACAATGCAAAGAAATTATATTGTGTTATTAATATGCAGCAATATAAAATGTATACTGTATACTGTACATGTAATGTTGTAATATACAGTAAATATAAATATACAAAAAATGTATACTGCTGTACTATAAATATAAATAGACAAATATACAGTATACAGTACTGTTGTAATATAAATATACTATATAAATATACTGTTATTATATCATAATAAATACACATCATACTGTATACTGTATATTCCGTTGTCAGATGAATTGCAATATACCAAAAGTGTATACTGCTGCACAAAAAATATAAATTGACCACACATACAGTACACTACAGTATATACTGTTGTAATATAATAAATATACTATATAAATACGGTATACTGTTGTTATATCATAATAAATACACATCATATACTGTATATTCGTTGTCAGATGAATTGCAATATACCAAAAGTGTATACTGCTGCACAAAAAATATAAATTGACCACACATACAGTACACTACAGTATATACTGTTGTAATATAATAAATATACTATATAAATACGGTATACTGTAGATGTACACTACAGTTTTCTATATTTTTTTTGGTTACGTTTTATAAATACAGTATACTTACGCATTTGTTATCTTTGGTGCCTTTTTGCGGTCTCTGTTTTTTCCTTGTGCATGATAGCACACGGTGCTTGATGGCACAATGAGGCCAGAAGCAGTTAACCAGCGCTGGATATCTGCAATTCGTTTTCCGCTCGTGTACATCTCCTTCATTCTCATGCTGAGATCCTTTGAAATCTTCTTAACAGGCATTGCTGCGAGTACTGTAGAAAGAAATACAAACACAAGAATGTATATTCGATGTTTAGTCGATGTGTATTCAATGGGCAGTGAATCCACAAAATGTATGGTGTATTTATATGTTAATGACTCACATTACAGACCACCCACTTTCAACACCTGTACCTGGCCGCCATGCATAAAAGGTTGTACACGTTGCATAGCCCACCACTTGCTGATCTTTATCTGAGCCATTGTCCAGATACTGCATTGTGCCTCCCGCTTACATGGAGCAGCCCCGGTTCTATGGACGAAAGAATCATCTCACCTCTGCTGTGCCTGCCACACTGAAAAAGAGAAAGGCAGTTACCGTTTCCAAGCCAAAGGCAAAGCGACAGGCTAAGGCCAACAAAGAAAACCTTCTGCTGACCCCAAAGGCTAAGGCTTTTAAAACACGTCAGCCTTATTATGTGAAGAAGAAATACGGTACTGTGCTCGGTACGCAAGACGCATGGCAGCCAACTCACCGAATCCGCAGACCACTTCCCATAAGCTTCGATGACTCTGCTGTAGCTGTCCCGGAAATCTTCAGCCCGGCTTCTCCACCCCCATCTTCTCCGGTTCCATCTGAAGATGCTGCTGCCTCTGAAATCAACGGGTCACTGTCTCCTTTGCTCTTGGACGACTCTGCTTCTCTCCCGGAAATCCAGCGGTCACCTTCTCCATCCCTCTTCCACCACGCTGCAGCTTCTCCTGTACCGGGCATCCCCAGGTCACCTCTTCCACTCTCCATCGATGCCGCTTCTCTCCAGGGAAACCCCATCTCATCCTCCGTTGCACCCATCCCCCCAGATCTCCAGATGCCATGCACAAGCAGCTCGTTGGACCGGATCCTGAATGGGCTAAGTGTGGATCTCCCCGGGAATTCTAGTGTGCTGGCAAAGCTAGATCTGCTTCTGGAGTCGGTGCTACATATGGAGCAACGGATGCTACAAATGGAGCAGCGGCTGGATCAACGGATGCACAAGATAGAGGCAGACATAGCGGGCATACATTATTTGCTCGGTGTTAATGCCCCTGTTTCCCCGACGCTGGAGCAGGGGGGTGACATGGATGTGATGCATGGTACCTTCGACCCCCTTCCATCACCAAGCACACCCCCTCCACCAGAAGATACAGTGTACTATGCTATTGAGGAGGACATGACAACCCCGTCAAGACCATGCCAGGAGACAACCCGGCGACCACTACCGGAGGAAAGCTTCCTCCCAGACACCCTACCATTGCCCATCGCCTCAAGTAGACCCGCTCCCAAAAGACCTCCTACACCCGCTCGCATACAAACAGTGCCCGACATCTCCCTGTGCGATCTGCCACCGGCACTGAGGGAGAAGTATAGGGTGAGGAGTGCTGGTATACCACACAAGTATGCCTTGATCATATTTAAACACCATGTTCCCTACACATTGTACTGCGAGTGGGTGTTCAAAGTGAACTATGATGGGAATCGCCAAAAAAATGCCCTTCCTGCCAATTTAAGGAAAAAGATTGTGGAAGAAATGCAGCGCTATTACCCTGTTACAGATCCTGTAATGAGAGGCGTTAGAGACTGCATTAATGGCGTTTTGCGCCATGCAAGGCATCGGCCATGGCTGGAAAATGGGGAGGACTTTCAGTGAGACCATACTGTAATATTGTGCTGTACTGTACAGTACATGTTTCACCCTATAGTACCTGCTGTACTTAAACAAAGGATACTGAATGTTGTTGTGTGTTGCACGGTTTTTGTACTGTATTTTTAAATAAAATATCTCACACTCAGTACTACTGTACAAACTGCTTTTTGCTGCCAGACTGCAAACCCGCAAGACCAGCAACATTGTAACAAAAGAGCAATGAGCGCGCAATTGGCGTGGGAACTTCTGTTCTAAGGCCCCTATAAATAATATTCTTTATTTTATTTATAAACTCACATTTATAAACCCCATCACCCACCCCCGCTAAACACAATAAAAAATAATCACACACAGCATCCCCGCAATAAATAAATAAATAAATACAAATAAATACATTTGAAATACATTTTTATTTATAGTGTAGATGTGCAGGGGGTCTCTGGAGCTGAACCGCACTGGTTTCAGGTCGGGGGACCCGTGCCCTCCGAGATACAGGCCCCTTTAGGGGGTGCCGGTATCCCTCTGCGTTAAAAGCCCCGATCACGTGACCGCGGCCTGTAAACCAAGCAGAGCAGAGGGATACCGGCACCCCCTAAAGGGGCCTGTATCTCGGGGGGCACGGGGTCCCCAGACCTGAAACCTGTGCGCTTCAGCTCCGGAGACCCCCTGCACATGTACACTGTGAATAAAACACACACATCATTAAAGAATCATTCTTTAGCTTAGCGGCTATGCGCTATGGTAAAGAAGCAGCATTTCTGTCTTTTTAATAATATTGTACAGTGAGCAGGGGGTTCCCTGAGACAGAAATCTAATCTCAGGGGACCCCCTGCTCCTGCACAATATTATTAAAAGTTCAGAAACGAGGCTTCATTAGCATAGCGTATAGCCGCTAAGGTAATGAAGGGGTTAAGGCATAATAACCAATAAATACATTCAATACACTACCCACTACCCATGGCAACCTCCGCTGCTGTACAGTAAAACAGAGAAAAAAAATAACACTTTCAAAGTAATGTCCCCTAACCCCTTAATCACCATAGCGGTTATTAACCGCTACAGTCATGAAGGGGTTAACCCGCCCTCACCCACCACTCGGGACACCTACTGTACATACCCTCCCACTCTAACCCCCCACCCCGTGAGGCCTAACCTCCCTCAACCCTCACCCACTAACTACCCACAAGGGAGGCCTACCCACATACCGTTGGGGAACCCCACCCCCCACCCCCAGTCCCCGCAATCAAAACAATGCACAGCCCCACAATAAACAGCATTCTATTTATTAAATACATTACCCACCCCCTGTGCCCCCCCCCCATAAATACAAGATTTATTCTTTTACATTCAGGGTCCATAACGCAGCCCCACGCTAGTCCCCGGTGGGCTGGCAGGGCACCTGGACAGACCTACAGTTTACCAGCAGCATTCCACAGGTTCTGGAGGCCTGCTGGTGGATCCTGCCAGCACCATGGCGCCCAGGTGGTCTCCTTGGGTCACCGTGAGCCACAATTGGGTCCCCACGGTAGGCCCAAGGATGTCTGGGAGCCCCGGGTCAAACCCACAGGTGTCTGCGGGGCCTCGGGTGGTTCCCATGGGGGTCTGGGGAACTCACAGGTGCTCACTACGGGTCCGCGGTGCCCCCACAGAAGTGGGACCACACATCGTCATGCCTGCAGACTACGGGTCCGCGGTGCCCCCACAGAAGTGGGACCACACATCATCATCCCCGCATGTGTCACCCGTGGAACCACCAGCCTGCTACCCTTTAGGATACCCGAGGATTCCCCGCGGGTGGTCTCCAGAGGTCCCACGCAAAACCACGGAAGTAACCCTGAATGTAAAAAAAATAAACCTGGCCTATACATTCAATACATACACCCTCCCCCCCAACACCTACAGTACAATAATGTGCAAAATAACTATTATCCAGATATGGATAATAGATTAATTGCCCATTATTAAAAACATTAACTAGCATATACAAATAAATAAAGTACTACTTACCTCATCAATACGAAGTGTCCGACGCCAGCGCCTTCCTTCTCTTGCCCACACAAAACATAGCCAAAACCAAGCCAATACATTGCAATTACATTCAGATATCAATTAACCCCTTAAACACCTTATCGGATAATAACCGCAAAGGTAATTAAGGGGTTAAGCCACACAGGCACGATACCCACCCTTCACCCATGCATTTGTACTGTGGCTTCATCATGCAACTATATATATATACTGTATATATATATACACAGAGAGACAGAGAGAAAGAGAGAGAGAGAGAGAGATATATATATACAGTATATATATATATATATATATATATATATATATATATATATATATATATATATATATATATACACACACGTTATATACACACCCATGATAAACCAATATACAGTACAAATAAATGTAGAAGGGTTATCAAAAGCACTGTCCTACAACCAAACTCTTCTCCATACATACACACTAAATTAAAATAAATTTCCTTTAATATTCATAACTGATCTCTCAATCTACTGTAAATCATCACTAAACCTCTGAAAAGCCATTTAAACAACTTACATTCCAATATAAATGATGCCTAAATATCTACTGTATGCACCATATACATTCTGCAAATTACTGTAATCAACCAAGTAAACAAAACTCAATTAGCAATCATTATTTACATCCCTAAACAATTCAGACTAGATCCCGAACAATAAAATCATTAACAAATTCACGCCTAGAGCAGAACAATTAAGCCTTTGAAAAAATATATGTACCGACAAAAATACAACCTTTCCAAACCAAGCCTACCTATCCCTGACCTTCCTCAAACACACAATACAATACCAAGGAATACATCTACAGTATCTAATTTTAAAATACTTTAAACTCACAAAATAATTAAAAACACATCTAATCCAGCTTTTAAAACATCATCATTTCTTACCCTGAATGTATACTGTACAGTATATCTCTCTAGACATATATATTGTACATACATACATACAGTGGCAAGAAATGATATACCACAAAAAAAAAAAATACACATGTTAAAAAACCTTTTGAAAAAATTAACAAGTTAAATAAAATACATTTCTTTACTGTAGTTCACTTACCATTACTTGCCCCCACCGACTCCCGTTGCCCAGCTTACTCACGAACCAATCCACGATCAGGAACCCATAAAATAATAAACCATTCAAAATAATAAACATTAAACTAAAAATCCAAACCAATCCACGGGTCTTCTACTTGTAATACATCTTCATCTGTATTCTTCTTTCTTCTATCTCCTTCCGGGCGGGGCAGGGCGTGGTCTTCTTTCCATCATCGGCCACGCCCTTGTCTTTTTTCTTCTCCGGAGGTCCTTCCTCCGCGGCATCTGGCTGCAAAATGAGACGACATAGGCTTTTAAAGGCCTATGACGTCACATTTTGCGTCATGGTTCCCACGGTCCTGATTGGACCGTGAAAACCATGTGTTTTGGCCGATAATAAAAAAATGATGACGTCACTTAAAGGGAATGAAAGCACAGCCAATCAGAATGGCTTTGCTTCAAATGCCTTTAAGGTGACATCATTAAAAGACACATGGCCGTGCACACATGGTACTAGAGCCAATCAGAGCGTGGGAACTTTATCCCTACTCTGATTGGCTCTGGTATACCATGTGTCAGGGGCTTGGGGGAGAAAGGATGTGACGTCAATAAGGATAAAGTTCCCACGCTCTGATTGGCTACCGTACCACGTGACAGGTTTTCATTGACGTCACATCCTTTCTCCCCCAAGCCCCTGACACATGGTATACCAGAGCCAATCAGAGTAGGGATAAAGTTCCCACGCTCTGATTGGCTACCATACCATGTGAGGGCAGCCATGTGCCTTTTCATGACGTCATCTTAAAGGCAATTGAAGCAAAGCCATTCTGATTGGCTGTGCTTTCATTCCCTTTAAGTGACGTCATCATTTTTTTTTTTATCGGCCAAAACACATGGTTTTCACGGTCCAATCAGGACCGTGGGAACCATGACGCAAAATGTGACGTCATAGGCCTTTAAAAGCCTATGTCGTCTCATTTTGCAGCCAGACGCCGCGGAGGAAGGACCTCCGGAGAAGAAAAAAGACAAGGGCGTGGCCGATGATGGAAAGAAGACCACGCCCTGCCCCGCCCGGAAGGAGATAGAAGAAAGAAGAATACAGATGAAGATGTATTACAAGTAGAAGACCCGTGGATTGGTTTGGATTTTTAGTTTAATGTTTATTATTTTGAATGGTTTATTATTTTATGGGTTCCTGATCGTGGATTGGTTCGTGAGTAAGCTGGGCAACGGGAGTCGGTGGGGGCAAGTAATGGTAAGTGAACTACAGTAAAGAAATGTATTTTATTTAACTTGTTCATTATTTCAAAAGGTTTTTTAACATGTGTATTTTTTTTTTGTTTGTGGTATATCATTTCTTGCCACTGTATGTATGTATGTACAATATATACTGTATGTCTAGAGAGATATACTGTACAGTATACATTCAGGGTAAGAAATGATGATGTTTTAAAAGCTGGATTAGATGTGTTTTTAATTATTTTGTGAGTTTAAAGTATTTTAAAATTAGATACTGTAGATGTATTCCTTGGTATTGTATTGTGTGTTTGAGGAAGGTCAGGGATAGGTAGGCTTGGTTTGGAAAGGTTATATTTTTGTCGGTACATATATTTTTTCAAAGGCTTAATTGTTCTGCTCTAGGCGTGAATTTGTTAATGATTTTATTGTTCGGGATCTAGTCTGAATTGTTTAGGGATGTAAATAATGATTGCTAATTGAGTTTTGTTTACTTGGTTGATTACAGTAATTTGCAGAATGTATATGGTGCATACAGTAGATATTTAGGCATCATTTATATTGGAATGTAAGTTGTTTAAATGGCTTTTCAGAGGTTTAGTGATGATTTACAGTAGATTGAGAGATCAGTTATGAATATTAAAGGAAATTTATTTTAATTTAGTGTGTATGTATGGAGAAGAGTTTGGTTGTAGGACAGTGCTTTTGATAACCCTTCTACATTTATTTGTACTGTATATTGGTTTATCATGGGTGTGTATATAACGTGTGTGTATATATATATATATATATATATATATATATATATATATATATATATATATATATACTGTATATATATATCTCTCTCTCTCTCTCTCTTTCTCTCTGTCTCTCTGTGTATATATATATACAGTATATATATATAGTTGCATGATGAAGCCACAGTACAAATTCATGGGTGAGGGTGGGTATCGAGCCTGTGTGGCTTAACCCCTTAATCACCTTTGCGGTTATTATCTGATAAGGTGTTTAAGGGGTTAATTGATATCTGAATGTACTGTACTTGCAATGTATTGCCTTGGTTTTGGCTATGTTTTGTGTGGGCAAGAGAAGGAAGGCGCTGGCATCGGACACTTCGTATTGATGAGGTCAGTAGTACTTTATTTATTTGTATATGCTAGTTAATGTTTTTAATAATGGGCAATTAATCTATTATCCATATCTGGATAATAGTTATTTTGCACATTATTGTACTGTAGGTGTTGGGGGGGAGGGTGTATGTATTGAATGTATAGGCCAGGTTTATTTTTTTTACATTCAGGGTTACTTCCGTGGTTTTGCGTGGGACCTCTGGAGACCACCCGCGGGGAATCCTCGGGTATCCTAAAGGGTAGCAGGCTGGTGGTTCCACGGGTGACACATGCGGGGATGATGATGTGTGGTCCCACTTCTGTGGGGGCACCGCGGACCCGTAGTCTGCGGGCATGACGATGTGTGGTCCCACTTCTGTGGGGGCACCTCCGACCCGTAGGTGCGGGGATGATGATGTGTGGTCCCACTTCTGTGGGGGCACCGCGGACCCGTAGTGAGCACCCGTGAGTTCCCCAGACCCCCATGGGAACCACCCGAGGCCCTGCAGACACCTGTGGGTTTGACCCGGGGCTCCCAGACATCCTTGGGCCTACCGTGGGGACCCAATTGTGGTTCACGGTGACCCAAGGAGACCACCTGGGCGCCATGGTGCTGGCAGGATCCACCAGCAGGCCTCCAGAACCTGTGGAATGCTGCTGGTAAACTGTAGGTCTGTGCAGGTGCCCTGCCAGCCCACCGGGGACTAGCGTGGGGCTGCGTTATGGACCCTGAATGTAAAAGAATAAATCTTGTATTTATGGGGGGGGGGCACAGGGGGTGGGTAATGTATTTAATAAATAGAATGCTGTTTATTGTGGGTCATTGTACTGTTTTTATTGTGGGTACTGGGGTGGGGGTGGGGTGTTTCCCCAACGGTATGTGGGTAGGCCTCCCTTGTGGGTACTGACTGGGTGGTTAGGCCTCACGGGTGGGGGGGTTAGTGTGGGAGGGTATGTAGGCATCCCGAGTGGTGGGTGGGTGAGGGTGGGTTAACCCCTTCATGACTGTAGCGGTTAATTACCGCTATGGTGATTAAGGGGTTAGGGGACATTACTTTGTATGTTTTAATTTTTGTGTCTGTTTTGCAGAAGCGGAGGGGCCATGGCCAGGATGGGGGGGGGTTAACGGTATGTGGGTAGGGGGTGAGGGTGGTTAGCAATGCAGGGAGGGAGATTTACTGGTAACAGAAACATCTCTCTCCCTTCAATGTAATCTGTTTAACACAAACATTAGGGGGGGAAGGGGCTTTAGGCCTTTATATCACTGTCCCTTCAGTGTAATCTGCTTAACAGAAACATTAGGGGGGAGGGGGCTTTAAACAATGCTGTGTATAATGTATAAGGTTTTTTACAATTAGATAGATGTAATCCTTGGTATTGTAAGGGTTAGTTTGGTTTTAAATTGTCTTTTCTGGTTGGTACTTACAGTATATATTGATTTTGGTTTACTTGATTGGTTAAAATACTGTAGTTGACTTGTTTGGAAGTGTTTGTACAGTATTTACTGGTAGAGTAGCTTGCAATTATATTGTTAACATTCAGTTGCAGAATGTACAGTATTGTATATGGTGCATAGATTTAATGCTATGCATCATTTACAGTATACAATGTAAATGCAATGTACTGTGTGGATTGTAATGTTATGTTTTATATTGTAAAATAAGTTACTGTAGGATTATTAAATGGATTATTATTATTGTCTGTATAGAGAAGCGTTATCTGTAGGACAGTATGATTTTGATAACCATTCTACATGTATTTGTACTATTGGTTCATCATGTGTGTATATATACTGTATACTGTATATATATATATATATATATATATATATATATATATACATCTACACTATCAATAAAAATGTATTTCAAATGTATTTATTGGCATTTATTTATTTATTTATTTATTTAGATTTATTTATTAATTTTGGGGCTGCTGTGCGTGAATTTTTTTTATTGGGGGTGAGGGGGGTGTTTCGCCCTTGGTGTGAGTTTACGACTTGCAGCAGCAGCAGCACAATTAATAAATAAATCTAAATAAATAAATAAATAAATGACAATAAATACATTTGAAATACATTTTTATTGATAGTGTACATGTGCAGGGGGTCTCCGGAGCTGAAGCGCACAGGTTTCAGGTCTGGGGACCCCGTGCCCCCCGAAATACAGGCCCCTTTAGGGGGTGCCGGTATCCCTCTGCTCTGCTTGGTTTACAGGCCGCGATCACGTGATCGGGACCTTTAAACGCAGAGCACTCAGCACTCAGAAACACAGGCCAGGCAGATTTAACACACACACACAATAGGGGGAGGTTTTTTTACATAGCTTGCAGGGAAGCTTAACGCACACACACAATAGGGGGATAGGGGGAGGGGTTTTTACATAGATTAGAGAGAAGGCAGGGCGTTTTAAAAGCGAGAATAGGGGGAGGGGGTTTTACATAGATTAGAGAGAAGGCAGGGAGTTTTAACACAGACGTGAAAAATATGTATTGAATGTATTAATTGTTTATTATGCCTTAACCCCTTCATTGCCTTAGCGGCTATCCGCTATGGTAATGACGCAGCACTTTCCGTATTTTTAATAATATTGATCAGGAGCAGCGGGGGGGGGGGGGGTTCCCTGAGCATTAATTTCTGGCTCAGGGAACCCCCTGCTCACTTTACAATATTATTAAAATAATGCTTCTTTACCATAGCGCATAGACGCTAAGGTAAAGAACGAGTGTTTATTTATACTGTATATTGTATGTGTTTTATTGATACTGTACATGTGCAGAGGATCTCCAGAGCAGAAGCGCACAGGTTTCAGGTCTGGGGACCCCGTGCCCCCCGAGATACAGGCCCCTTTAGGGGGTGCCGGTATCCCTCCGCTCTGCTTGGTTTACAGGCCGCGGTCACGTGATCGGACCTAAAGGGGCCTGTATCTCGGGGGGCACGGGGTCCCCAGACCTAAAACCAATGCGGTTCAGCTCCGGAGACCCCCT
Source organism: Ascaphus truei (assembly GCF_040206685.1). Classification (NCBI taxonomy): domain Eukaryota; kingdom Metazoa; phylum Chordata; class Amphibia; order Anura; family Ascaphidae; genus Ascaphus; species Ascaphus truei. The sequence goes on along the minus strand of NC_134486.1, from coordinate 174,864,925 downwards.
GCACATCTACACTATCAATAAAAATGTATTTCAAATGTATTTATTGTCATTTATTTATTTATTTTTTGGCGGCTGCTGTGTGTATTTTATTGTTGTGGGTTGCGGGAGGGTGGGGTATTCGCCCCAACGATGGTTGGGGAGGGCTTGCGGGGGGGGGGTGGGGTAGCGGGAGGGCTTAACCCCTTCATGACCGTAGCGGTATTAACTGCTACGGTCGTGAAGGGGTTAAGTGCACCCGCAACCCCCCCCCCCTCCCGCAAGTCCTAAACTCACTCCAAGGGCCAAATACCCCCCTCACCCATCCCCACTACACACAATAAAGCGGGCACGGTGGGTTAACCCCTTCATTGCCTTAGCGGCTATCCGCTATGGTAATGACGCAGCATTTTCCGTATTTTTAATAATATTGATCAGGAGCAGGGGGGGGGGGGGGGTTCCCTGAGCATTAATTTCTGGCTCAGGGAACCCCCTGCTCACTTTACAATATTATTAAAATAATGCTTCTTTACCATAGCGCATAGACGCTAAGGTAAAGAACGAGTGTTTATTTATACTGTATATTGTATGTGTTTTATTGATAGTGTACATGTGCAGAGGGTCTCCAGAGCAGAAGCGCACAGGTTTCAGGTCTGGGGACCCCGTGTCCCCCAAGATACAGGCCACTTTAGGGGGTGCCGGTATCCCTCTGCTCTGCTTGGTTTACAGGCCGCGGTCACGTGATTGGGACCTTTAAACGCAGAGGGATACCGGCACCCCCTAAAGGGGCCTGTATCTCGGGGGGCACGGGGTCCCCAGACCTAAAACCAACGCGGTTCAGCTCCGGAGACCCCCTGCACATCTACACTATCAATAAAAATGTATTTCAAATAAATTTTAATGTGCGGATGTTTGCGCAGAGAGAGAGCAGCGGATCTCTCTCTGCTGCAAACACATCTCGCCCCCGCCGCCCATACAGTAGTATCATTTATGTATGTGCATATACAGTACAGTACAGTACTGTACAGTACTGTATGTTAGGGCTTACTGGGGTTGTTGTTATACAGTATATACAGTATATAGTATACAGTATATACTGCATTACAATTCATTATAGGGGACGGCTTCACAGAGAATAGCTCGCAAGCGCCACCATGTGTATTTTGACGGCATTGCAGTATTGTAACCAGCCGGAATAAAAAGCTTAAATTCCGGCCGGAAAATAACGCAATGCACTCTGGCAGAAAACTATCAGAAACCTGAATACACCCGAGTATACCCGAATTCGCGGGACTAGCCGTGCTCGAATAAAGTGTGTCGCCAGTGTAGAAGAATTTTGTGATATTTTTTATTAAAATGGTGTATAAGGGTATATATATAAATATATTTTATGCACTGTATATGAGCTGGCGATTTCTAAGTCTGTGGTTCCGAGGGGGTAACCAGGCTCACTAATAAAGGTCAAGCCACTTGGCTGCCAGAATGCCCTGCTTCAGCACAGACCAGAAAGGCATTGTGATAAGCGTATCCCCGGTATAGTCAGGGGTTAATGGGAGTCGTCCCCGTCCCCCCAGTATATGCCCAGAACCATGGACCCGGTATTTGTGGTTCGGACTGTCTCCAACCAGCCATAATGTTGTGAGAGTGAAATTATGTCTAAGTCCAGCTTCGGTACATTAGAAGCAACTCTGAAACTTAACCTAAGCGTTTTTCGAAGCTACTTTTTGGCTAACTTCTTATAGGAAGGTCTAGAAGCTCTGAAAATGAACGTGCGCGTCTTTCACTCTTCCCGAGGGACTTAGAAGAATTTTGTGATATTTTTTATTAAAATGGTGTATAAGGGTATATATATAAATATATTTTATGCACTGTATATGAGCTGGCGATTTCTAAGTCTGTGGTTCCGAGAGGGGGTAACCAGGCTCACTAATAAAGGTCAAGCCACTTGGCTGCCAGAATGCCCTGCTTCAGCACAGACCAGAAAGGCATTGTGATAAGCGTATCCCCGGTATAGTCAGGGGTTAATGGGAGTCGTCCCCGTCCCACCAATATACGCCCAGAACCATGGACCCGGTACTTGTGGTGCGGACTGTCTCCAACCAGCCATAATGTTGTGAGAGTGAAATTATGTCTAAGTCCAGCTTTGGTACATTAGAAGCAACTCTGAAACTTAACCTAAGCGTTTTTCGAAGCTACTTTTTGGCTAACTTCTTATAGGAAGGTCTAGGAGCTTTGAAAATGAACGTGCGCGTCTTTCACTCTTCCCGAGGGACTTAGAAGAATTTTGTGATATTTTTTATTAAAATGGTGTATAAGGGTATATATATAAATATATTTTATGCACTGTATATGAGCTGGCGATTTCTAAGTCTGTGGTTCCGAGAGGGGGTAACCAGGCTCACTAATAAAGGTCAAGCCACTTGGCTGCCAGAATGCCCTGCTTCAGCACAGACCAGAAAGGCATTGTGATAAGCGTATCCCCGGTATAGTCAGGGGTTAATGGGAGTCCCCCCCGTCCCCCCAGTATACGCCCAGAACCATGGACCCGGTACTTGTGGTTCGGACTGTCTCCAACCAGCCATAATGTTGTGAGAGTGAAATTATGTCTAAGTCCAGCTTCGGTACATTAGAAGCAACTCTGAAACTTAACCTAAGCGTTTTTCGAAGCTACTTTTTGGCTAACTTCTTATAGGAAGGTCTAGGAGCTTTGAAAATGAAAGTGCGCGTCATTCACTCTTCCCGAGGGACTTACTGTAGAAGAATTTTGTGATATTTTTTATTAAAATGGTGAATAAGGGTATATATCTAAATATATTTTATGCACTGTATATGAGCTGGCGATTTCTAAGTCTGTTGTTCCGAGAGGGGGTAACCAGGCTCACTAATAAAGGTCAAGCCACTTGGCTGCCAGAATGCCCTGCTTCAGCACAGACCAGAAAGGCATTGTGATAAGCGTATCCCCGGTATAGTCAGGGGTTAATGGGAGTCGTCCCCGTCCCCCCAGTATACGCCCAGAACCATGGACCCGGTACTTGTGGTTCGGACTGTCTCCAACCAGCCATAATGTTGTGAGAGTGAAATTATGTCTAAGTCCAGCTTTGGTACATTAAAAGCAACTCTGAAACTTCACCTAAGCGTTTTTCGAAGCTACTTTTTGGCTAACTTCTTATGGGAAAGTCTAGGAGCTCTGAAAATGAACGTGCGCGTCTTTCACTCTTCCCGAGGGACTTAGAAGAATTTTGTGATATTTTTTATTAAAATGGTGTATAAGGGTATATATATAAATATATTTTATGCACTGTATATGAGCTGGCGATTTCTAAGTCTGTGGTTCCGAGAGGGGGTAACCAGGCTCACTAATTAAGGTCAAGCCACTTGGCTGCCAGAATGCCCTGCTTCAGCACAGACCAGAAAGGCATTGTGATAAGCGTATCCCCGGTATAGTCAGGGGTTAATGGGAGTCGACCCCGTCCCCCCAGTATACGCCCAGAACCATGGACCCGGTACTTGTGGTTCGGACTGTCTCCAACCAGCCATAATGTTGTGAGAGTGAAATTATGTCTAAGTCCAGCTTTGGTACATTAGAAGCAACTCTGAAACTTCACCTAAGCGTTTTTCGAAGCTACTTTTTGGCTAACTTCTTATGGGAAGGTCTAGGAGCTCTGAAAATGAACGTGCGCGTCTTTCACTCTTCCCGAGGGACTTAGAAGAATTTTGTGATATTTTTTATTAAAATGGTGTATAAGGGTATATATATAAATATATTTTATGCACTGTATATGAGCTGGCGATTTCTAAGTCTGTGGTTCCGAGAGGGGGTAACCAGGCTCACTAATAAAGGTCAAGCCACTTGGCTGCCAGAATGCCCTGCTTCAGCACAGACCAGAAAGGCATTGTGATAAGCGTATCCCCGGTATAGTCAGGGGTTAATGGGAGTCGTCCCCGTCCCCCCAGTATATGCCCAGAACCATGGACCCGGTATTTGTGGTTCGGACTGTCTCCAACCAGCCATAATGTTGTGAGAGTGAAATTATGTCTAAGTCCAGCTTCGGTACATTAGAAGCAACTCTGAAACTTAACCTAAGCGTTTTTCGAAGCTACTTTTTGGCTAACTTCTTATAGGAAGGTCTAGAAGCTCTGAAAATGAACGTGCGCGTCTTTCACTCTTCCCGAGGGACTTAGAAGAATTTTGTGATATTTTTTATTAAAATGGTGTATAAGGGTATATATATAAATATATTTTATGCACTGTATATGAGCTGGCGATTTCTAAGTCTGTGGTTCCGAGAGGGGGTAACCAGGCTCACTAATAAAGGTCAAGCCACTTGGCTGCCAGAATGCCCTGCTTCAGCACAGACCAGAAAGGCATTGTGATAAGCGTATCCCCGGTATAGTCAGGGGTTAATGGGAGTCGTCCCCGTCCCACCAATATACGCCCAGAACCATGGACCCGGTACTTGTGGTGCGGACTGTCTCCAACCAGCCATAATGTTGTGAGAGTGAAATTATGTCTAAGTCCAGCTTTGGTACATTAGAAGCAACTCTGAAACTTAACCTAAGCGTTTTTCGAAGCTACTTTTTGGCTAACTTCTTATAGGAAGGTCTAGGAGCTTTGAAAATGAACGTGCGCGTCTTTCACTCTTCCCGAGGGACTTAGAAGAATTTTGTGATATTTTTTATTAAAATGGTGTATAAGGGTATATATATAAATATATTTTATGCACTGTATATGAGCTGGCGATTTCTAAGTCTGTGGTTCCGAGAGGGGGTAACCAGGCTCACTAATAAAGGTCAAGCCACTTGGCTGCCAGAATGCCCTGCTTCAGCACAGACCAGAAAGGCATTGTGATAAGCGTATCCCCGGTATAGTCAGGGGTTAATGGGAGTCCCCCCCGTCCCCCCAGTATACGCCCAGAACCATGGACCCGGTACTTGTGGTTCGGACTGTCTCCAACCAGCCATAATGTTGTGAGAGTGAAATTATGTCTAAGTCCAGCTTCGGTACATTAGAAGCAACTCTGAAACTTAACCTAAGCGTTTTTCGAAGCTACTTTTTGGCTAACTTCTTATAGGAAGGTCTAGGAGCTTTGAAAATGAAAGTGCGCGTCATTCACTCTTCCCGAGGGACTTACTGTAGAAGAATTTTGTGATATTTTTTATTAAAATGGTGAATAAGGGTATATATCTAAATATATTTTATGCACTGTATATGAGCTGGCGATTTCTAAGTCTGTTGTTCCGAGAGGGGGTAACCAGGCTCACTAATAAAGGTCAAGCCACTTGGCTGCCAGAATGCCCTGCTTCAGCACAGACCAGAAAGGCATTGTGATAAGCGTATCCCCGGTATAGTCAGGGGTTAATGGGAGTCGTCCCCGTCCCCCCAGTATACGCCCAGAACCATGGACCCGGTACTTGTGGTTCGGACTGTCTCCAACCAGCCATAATGTTGTGAGAGTGAAATTATGTCTAAGTCCAGCTTTGGTACATTAAAAGCAACTCTGAAACTTCACCTAAGCGTTTTTCGAAGCTACTTTTTGGCTAACTTCTTATGGGAAAGTCTAGGAGCTCTGAAAATGAACGTGCGCGTCTTTCACTCTTCCCGAGGGACTTAGAAGAATTTTGTGATATTTTTTATTAAAATGGTGTATAAGGGTATATATATAAATATATTTTATGCACTGTATATGAGCTGGCGATTTCTAAGTCTGTGGTTCCGAGAGGGGGTAACCAGGCTCACTAATTAAGGTCAAGCCACTTGGCTGCCAGAATGCCCTGCTTCAGCACAGACCAGAAAGGCATTGTGATAAGCGTATCCCCGGTATAGTCAGGGGTTAATGGGAGTCGACCCCGTCCCCCCAGTATACGCCCAGAACCATGGACCCGGTACTTGTGGTTCGGACTGTCTCCAACCAGCCATAATGTTGTGAGAGTGAAATTATGTCTAAGTCCAGCTTTGGTACATTAGAAGCAACTCTGAAACTTCACCTAAGCGTTTTTCGAAGCTACTTTTTGGCTAACTTCTTATGGGAAGGTCTAGGAGCTCTGAAAATGAACGTGCGCGTCTTTCACTCTTCCCGAGGGACTTAGAAGAATTTTGTGATATTTTTTATTAAAATGGTGTATAAGGGTATATATATAAATATATTTTATGCACTGTATATGAGCTGGCGATTTCTAAGTCTGTGGTTCCGAGAGGGGGTAACCAGGCTCACTAATAAAGGTCAAGCCACTTGGCTGCCAGAATGCCCTGCTTCAGCACAGACCAGAAAGGCATTGTGATAAGCGTATCCCCGGTATAGTCAGGGGTTAATGGGAGTCGTCCCCGTCCCCCCAGTATATGCCCAGAACCATGGACCCGGTATTTGTGGTTCGGACTGTCTCCAACCAGCCATAATGTTGTGAGAGTGAAATTATGTCTAAGTCCAGCTTCGGTACATTAGAAGCAACTCTGAAACTTAACCTAAGCGTTTTTCGAAGCTACTTTTTGGCTAACTTCTTATAGGAAGGTCTAGAAGCTCTGAAAATGAACGTGCGCGTCTTTCACTCTTCCCGAGGGACTTAGAAGAATTTTGTGATATTTTTTATTAAAATGGTGTATAAGGGTATATATATAAATATATTTTATGCACTGTATATGAGCTGGCGATTTCTAAGTCTGTGGTTCCGAGAGGGGGTAACCAGGCTCACTAATAAAGGTCAAGCCACTTGGCTGCCAGAATGCCCTGCTTCAGCACAGACCAGAAAGGCATTGTGATAAGCGTATCCCCGGTATAGTCAGGGGTTAATGGGAGTCGTCCCCGTCCCACCAATATACGCCCAGAACCATGGACCCGGTACTTGTGGTGCGGACTGTCTCCAACCAGCCATAATGTTGTGAGAGTGAAATTATGTCTAAGTCCAGCTTTGGTACATTAGAAGCAACTCTGAAACTTAACCTAAGCGTTTTTCGAAGCTACTTTTTGGCTAACTTCTTATAGGAAGGTCTAGGAGCTTTGAAAATGAACGTGCGCGTCTTTCACTCTTCCCGAGGGACTTAGAAGAATTTTGTGATATTTTTTATTAAAATGGTGTATAAGGGTATATATATAAATATATTTTATGCACTGTATATGAGCTGGCGATTTCTAAGTCTGTGGTTCCGAGAGGGGGTAACCAGGCTCACTAATAAAGGTCAAGCCACTTGGCTGCCAGAATGCCCTGCTTCAGCACAGACCAGAAAGGCATTGTGATAAGCGTATCCCCGGTATAGTCAGGGGTTAATGGGAGTCCCCCCCGTCCCCCCAGTATACGCCCAGAACCATGGACCCGGTACTTGTGGTTCGGACTGTCTCCAACCAGCCATAATGTTGTGAGAGTGAAATTATGTCTAAGTCCAGCTTCGGTACATTAGAAGCAACTCTGAAACTTAACCTAAGCGTTTTTCGAAGCTACTTTTTGGCTAACTTCTTATAGGAAGGTCTAGGAGCTTTGAAAATGAAAGTGCGCGTCATTCACTCTTCCCGAGGGACTTACTGTAGAAGAATTTTGTGATATTTTTTATTAAAATGGTGAATAAGGGTATATATCTAAATATATTTTATGCACTGTATATGAGCTGGCGATTTCTAAGTCTGTTGTTCCGAGAGGGGGTAACCAGGCTCACTAATAAAGGTCAAGCCACTTGGCTGCCAGAATGCCCTGCTTCAGCACAGACCAGAAAGGCATTGTGATAAGCGTATCCCCGGTATAGTCAGGGGTTAATGGGAGTCGTCCCCGTCCCCCCAGTATACGCCCAGAACCATGGACCCGGTACTTGTGGTTCGGACTGTCTCCAACCAGCCATAATGTTGTGAGAGTGAAATTATGTCTAAGTCCAGCTTTGGTACATTAAAAGCAACTCTGAAACTTCACCTAAGCGTTTTTCGAAGCTACTTTTTGGCTAACTTCTTATGGGAAAGTCTAGGAGCTCTGAAAATGAACGTGCGCGTCTTTCACTCTTCCCGAGGGACTTAGAAGAATTTTGTGATATTTTTTATTAAAATGGTGTATAAGGGTATATATATAAATATATTTTATGCACTGTATATGAGCTGGCGATTTCTAAGTCTGTGGTTCCGAGAGGGGGTAACCAGGCTCACTAATTAAGGTCAAGCCACTTGGCTGCCAGAATGCCCTGCTTCAGCACAGACCAGAAAGGCATTGTGATAAGCGTATCCCCGGTATAGTCAGGGGTTAATGGGAGTCGACCCCGTCCCTTCAGTATACGCCCAGAACCATGGACCCGGTACTTGTGGTTCGGACTGTCTCCAACCAGCCATAATGTTGTGAGAGTGAAATTATGTCTAAGTCCAGCTTTGGTACATTAGAAGCAACTCTGAAACTTCACCTAAGCGTTTTTCGAAGCTACTTTTTGGCTAACTTCTTATGGGAAGGTCTAGGAGCTCTGAAAATGAACGTGCGCGTCTTTCACTCTTCCCGAGGGACTTAGAAGAATTTTGTGATATTTTTTATTAAAATGGTGTATAAGGGTATATATATAAATATATTTTATGCACTGTATATGAGCTGGCGATTTCTAAGTCTGTGGTTCCGAGAGGGGGTAACCAGGCTCACTAATAAAGGTCAAGCCACTTGGCTGCCAGAATGCCCTGCTTCAGCACAGACCAGAAAGGCATTGTGATAAGCGTATCCCCGGTATAGTCAGGGGTTAATGGGAGTCGTCCCCGTCCCACCAATATACGCCCAGAACCATGGACCCGGTACTTGTGGTGCGGACTGTCTCCAACCAGCCATAATGTTGTGAGAGTGAAATTATGTCTAAGTCCAGCTTTGGTACATTAGAAGCAACTCTGAAACTTAACCTAAGCGTTTTTCGAAGCTACTTTTTGGCTAACTTCTTATAGGAAGGTCTAGGAGCTTTGAAAATGAACGTGCGCGTCTTTCACTCTTCCCGAGGGACTTAGAAGAATTTTGTGATATTTTTTATTAAAATGGTGTATAAGGGTATATATATAAATATATTTTATGCACTGTATATGAGCTGGCGATTTCTAAGTCTGTGGTTCCGAGAGGGGGTAACCAGGCTCACTAATAAAGGTCAAGCCACTTGGCTGCCAGAATGCCCTGCTTCAGCACAGACCAGAAAGGCATTGTGATAAGCGTATCCCCGGTATAGTCAGGGGTTAATGGGAGTCCCCCCCGTCCCCCCAGTATACGCCCAGAACCATGGACCCGGTACTTGTGGTTCGGACTGTCTCCAACCAGCCATAATGTTGTGAGAGTGAAATTATGTCTAAGTCCAGCTTCGGTACATTAGAAGCAACTCTGAAACTTAACCTAAGCGTTTTTCGAAGCTACTTTTTGGCTAACTTCTTATAGGAAGGTCTAGGAGCTTTGAAAATGAAAGTGCGCGTCATTCACTCTTCCCGAGGGACTTACTGTAGAAGAATTTTGTGATATTTTTTATTAAAATGGTGAATAAGGGTATATATCTAAATATATTTTATGCACTGTATATGAGCTGGCGATTTCTAAGTCTGTTGTTCCGAGAGGGGGTAACCAGGCTCACTAATAAAGGTCAAGCCACTTGGCTGCCAGAATGCCCTGCTTCAGCACAGACCAGAAAGGCATTGTGATAAGCGTATCCCCGGTATAGTCAGGGGTTAATGGGAGTCGTCCCCGTCCCCCCAGTATACGCCCAGAACCATGGACCCGGTACTTGTGGTTCGGACTGTCTCCAACCAGCCATAATGTTGTGAGAGTGAAATTATGTCTAAGTCCAGCTTTGGTACATTAAAAGCAACTCTGAAACTTCACCTAAGCGTTTTTCGAAGCTACTTTTTGGCTAACTTCTTATGGGAAAGTCTAGGAGCTCTGAAAATGAACGTGCGCGTCTTTCACTCTTCCCGAGGGACTTAGAAGAATTTTGTGATATTTTTTATTAAAATGGTGTATAAGGGTATATATATAAATATATTTTATGCACTGTATATGAGCTGGCGATTTCTAAGTCTGTGGTTCCGAGAGGGGGTAACCAGGCTCACTAATTAAGGTCAAGCCACTTGGCTGCCAGAATGCCCTGCTTCAGCACAGACCAGAAAGGCATTGTGATAAGCGTATCCCCGGTATAGTCAGGGGTTAATGGGAGTCGACCCCGTCCCCCCAGTATACGCCCAGAACCATGGACCCGGTACTTGTGGTTCGGACTGTCTCCAACCAGCCATAATGTTGTGAGAGTGAAATTATGTCTAAGTCCAGCTTTGGTACATTAGAAGCAACTCTGAAACTTCACCTAAGCGTTTTTCGAAGCTACTTTTTGGCTAACTTCTTATGGGAAGGTCTAGGAGCTCTGAAAATGAACGTGCGCGTCTTTCACTCTTCCCGAGGGACTTAGAAGAATTTTGTGATATTTTTTATTAAAATGGTGTATAAGGGTATATATATAAATATATTTTATGCACTGTATATGAGCTGGCGATTTCTAAGTCTGTGGTTCCGAGAGGGGGTAACCAGGCTCACTAATTAAGGTCAAGCCACTTGGCTGCCAGAATGCCCTGCTTCAGCACAGACCAGAAAGGCATTGTGATAAGCGTATCCCCGGTATAGTCAGGGGTTAATGGGAGTCGTCCCCGGCCCCCCAGTATACGCCCAGAACCATGGACCCGGTACTTGTGGTTCGGACTGTCTCCAACCAGCCATAATGTTGTGAGAGTGAAATTATGTCTAAGTCCAGCTTTGGTACATTAGAAGCAACTCTGAAACTTCACCTAAGCGTTTTTCGAAGCTACTTTTTGGCTAACTTCTTATGGGAAGGTCTAGGAGCTCTGAAAATGAACGTGCGCGTCTTTCACTCTTCCTGCGGGACTTAGAAGAATTTTGTGATATTTTTTATTAAAATGGTGTATAAGGGTATATATATAAATATATTTTATGCACTGTATATGAGCTGGCGATTTCTAAGTCTGTGGTTCCGAGAGGGGGTAACCAGGCTCACTAATTAAGGTCAAGCCACTTGGCTGCCAGAATGCCCTGCTTCAGCACAGACCAGAAAGGCATTGTGATAAGCGTATCCCCGGTATAGTCAGGGGTTAATGGGAGTCCCCCCCGTCCCCCCAGTATACGCCCAGAACCATGGACCCGGTACTTGTGGTTCGGACTGTCTCCAACCAGCCATAATGTTGTGAGAGTGAAATTATGTCTAAGTCCAGCTTCGGTACATTAGAAGCAACTCTGAAACTTAACCTAAGCGTTTTTCGAAGCTACTTTTTGGCTAACTTCTTATAGGAAGGCCTAGGAGCTCTGAAAATGAACGTGCGCGTCTTTCACTCTTCCCGAGGGACTTGGAAGAATTTTGTGATATTTTTTATTAAAATGGTGTATAAGGGTATATATATAAATATATTTTATGCACTGTATATGAGCTGGCGATTTCTAAGTCTGTTGTTCCGAGAGGGGGTAACCAGGCTCACTAATAAAGGTCAAGGTACTTGGCTGCCAGAATGCCCTGCTTCAGCACAGACCAGAAAGGCATTGTGATAAGCGTATCCCCGGTATAGTCAGGGGTTAATGGGAGTCGTCCCTGTCCCCCCAGTATACGCCCAGAACCATGGACCCGGTACTTGTGGTTCGGACTGTCTCCAACCAGCCATAATGTTGTGAGAGTGAAATTATGTCTAAGTCCAGCTTTGGTACATTAGAAGCAACTCTGAAACTTCACCTAAGCGTTTTTCGAAGCTACTTTTTGGCTAACTTCTTATGGGAAGGTCTAGGAGCTCTGAAAATGAACGTGCGCGTCTTTCACTCTTCCCGAGGGACTTAGAAGAATTTTGTGATATTTTTTATTAAAATGGTGTATAAGGGTATATATATAAATATATTTTATGCACTGTATATGAGCTGGCGATTTCTAAGTCTGTGATTCCGAGAGGGGGTAACCAGGCTCACTAATTAAGGTCAAGCCACTTGGCTACCAGAATGCCCTGCTTCAGCACAGACCAGAAAGGCATTGTGATAAGCGTATCCCCGGTATAGTCAGGGGTTAATGGGAGTCCCCCCCGTCCCCCCAGTATACGCCCAGAACCATGGACCCGGTACTTGTGGTTCGGACTGTCTCCAACCAGCCATAATGTTGTGAGAGTGAAATTATGTCTAAGTCCAGCTTCGGTACATTAGAAGCAACTCTGAAACTTAACCTAAGCGTTTTTCGAAGCTACTTTTTGGCTAACTTCTTATAGGAAGGTCTAGGAGCTCTGAAAATGAACGTGCGCGTCTTTCACTCTTCCCGAGGGACTTAGAAGAATTTTGTGATATTTTTTATTAAAATGGTGTATAAGGGTATATATATAAATATATTTTATGCACTGTATATGAGCTGGCGATTTCTAAGTCTGTGGTTCCGAGAGGGGGTAACCAGGCTCACTAATTAAGGTCAAGCCACTTGGCTGCCAGAATGCCCTGCTTCAGCACAGACCAGAAAGGCATTGTGATAAGCGTATCCCCGGTATAGTCAGGGGTTAATGGGAGTCCCCCCCGTCCCCCCAGTATACGCCCAGAACCATGGACCCGGTACTTGTGGTTCGGACTGTCTCCAACCAGCCATAATGTTGTGAGAGTCAAATTATGTCTAAGTCCAGCTTCGGTACATTAGAAGCAACTCTGAAACTTAACCTAAGCGTTTTTCGAAGCTACTTTTTGGCTAACTTCTTATAGGAAGGTCTAGGAGCTCTGAAAATGAACGTGCGCGTCTTTCACTCTTCCCGAGGGACTTAGAAGAATTTTGTGATATTTTTTATTAAAATGGTGTATAAGGGTATATATATAAATATATTTTATGCACTGTATATGAGCTGGCGATTTCTAAGTCTGTTGTTCCGAGAGGGGGTAACCAGGCTCACTAATTAAGGTCAAGCCACTTGGCTGCCAGAATGCCCTGCTTCAGCACAGACCAGAAAGGCATTGTGATAAGCGTATCCCCGGTATAGTCAGGGGTTAATGGGAGTCGTCCCCGGCCCCCCAGTATACGCCCAGAACCATGGACCCGGTACTTGTGGTTCGGACTGTCTCCAACCAGCCATAATGTTGTGAGAGTGAAATTATGTCTAAGTCCAGCTTTGGTACATTAGAAGCAACTCTGAAACTTCACCTAAGCGTTTTTCGAAGCTACTTTTTGGCTAACTTCTTATGGGAAGGTCTAGGAGCTCTGAAAATGAACGTGCGCGTCTTTCACTCTTCCTGCGGGACTTAGAAGAATTTTGTGATATTTTTTATTAAAATGGTGTATAAGGGTATATATATAAATATATTTTATGCACTGTATATGAGCTGGCGATTTCTAAGTCTGTGGTTCCGAGAGGGGGTAACCAGGCTCACTAATTAAGGTCAAGCCACTTGGCTGCCAGAATGCCCTGCTTCAGCACAGACCAGAAAGGCATTGTGATAAGCGTATCCCCGGTATAGTCAGGGGTTAATGGGAGTCCCCCCCGTCCCCCCAGTATACGCCCAGAACCATGGACCCGGTACTTGTGGTTCGGACTGTCTCCAACCAGCCATAATGTTGTGAGAGTGAAATTATGTCTAAGTCCAGCTTTGGTACATTAGAAGCAACTCTGAAACTTCACCTAAGCGTTTTTCGAAGCTACTTTTTGGCTAACTTCTTATGGGAAGGTCTAGGAGCTCTGAAAATGAACGTGCGCGTCTTTCACTCTTCCTGCGGGACTTAGAAGAATTTTGTGATATTTTTTATTAAAATGGTGTATAAGGGTATATATATAAATATATTTTATGCACTGTATATGAGCTGGCGATTTCTAAGTCTGTTGTTCCGAGAGGGGGTAACCAGGCTCACTAATAAAGGTCAAGTTACTTGGCTGCCAGAATGCCCTGCTTCAGCACAGACCAGAAAGGCATTGTGATAAGCGTATCCCCGGTATAGTCAGGGGTTAATGGGAGTCGTCCCTGTCCCCCCAGTATACGCCCAGAACCATGGACCCGGTACTTGTGGTTCGGACTGTCTCCAACCAGCCATAATGTTGTGAGAGTGAAATTATGTCTAAGTCCAGCTTTGGTACATTAGAAGCAACTCTGAAACTTCACCTAAGCGTTTTTCGAAGCTACTTTTTGGCTAACTTCTTATGGGAAGGTCTAGGAGCTCTGAAAATGAACGTGCGCGTCTTTCACTCTTCCCGAGGGACTTAGAAGAATTTTGTGATATTTTTTATTAAAATGGTGTATAAGGGTATATATATAAATATATTTTATGCACTGTATATGAGCTGGCGATTTCTAAGTCTGTGGTTCCGAGAGGGGGTAACCAGGCTCACTAATTAAGGTCAAGCCACTTGGCTACCAGAATGCCCTGCTTCAGCACAGACCAGAAAGGCATTGTGATAAGCGTATCCCCGGTATAGTCAGGGGTTAATGGGAGTCCCCCCCGTCCCCCCAGTATACGCCCAGAACCATGGACCCGGTACTTGTGGTTCGGACTGTCTCCAACCAGCCATAATGTTGTGAGAGTGAAATTATGTCTAAGTCCAGCTTCGGTACATTAGAAGCAACTCTGAAACTTAACCTAAGCGTTTTTCGAAGCTACTTTTTGGCTAACTTCTTATAGGAAGGTCTAGGAGCTCTGAAAATGAACGTGCGCGTCTTTCACTCTTCCCGAGGGACTTAGAAGAATTTTGTGATATTTTTTATTAAAATGGTGTATAAGGGTATATATATAAATATATTTTATGCACTGTATATGAGCTGGCGATTTCTAAGTCTGTTGTTCCGAGAGGGGGTAACCAGGCTCACTAATAAAGGTCAAGGTACTTGGCTGCCAGAATGCCCTGCTTCAGCACAGACCAGAAAGGCATTGTGATAAGCGTATCCCCGGTATAGTCAGGGGTTAATGGGAGTCGTCCCTGTCCCCCCAGTATACGCCCAGAACCATGGACCCGGTACTTGTGGTTCGGACTGTCTCCAACCAGCCATAATGTTGTGAGAGTGAAATTATGTCTAAGTCCAGCTTTGGTACATTAGAAGCAACTCTGAAACTTCACCTAAGCGTTTTTCGAAGCTACTTTTTGGCTAACTTCTTATGGGAAGGTCTAGGAGCTCTGAAAATGAACGTGCGCGTCTTTCACTCTTCCCGAGGGACTTAGAAGAATTTTGTGATATTTTTTATTAAAATGGTGTATAAGGGTATATATATAAATATATTTTATGCACTGTATATGAGCTGGCGATTTCTAAGTCTGTGGTTCCGAGAGGGGGTAACCAGGCTCACTAATTAAGGTCAAGCCACTTGGCTGCCAGAATGCCCTGCTTCAGCACAGACCAGAAAGGCATTGTGATAAGCGTATCCCCGGTATAGTCAGGGGTTAATGGGAGTCCCCCCCGTCCCCCCAGTATACGCCCAGAACCATGGACCCGGTACTTGTGGTTCGGACTGTCTCCAACCAGCCATAATGTTGTGAGAGTGAAATTATGTCTAAGTCCAGCTTTGGTACATTAGAAGCAACTCTGAAACTTCACCTAAGCGTTTTTCGAAGCTACTTTTTGGCTAACTTCTTATGGGAAGGTCTAGGAGCTCTGAAAATGAACGTGCGCGTCTTTCACTCTTCCTGCGGGACTTAGAAGAATTTTGTGATATTTTTTATTAAAATGGTGTATAAGGGTATATATATAAATATATTTTATGCACTGTATATGAGCTGGCGATTTCTAAGTCTGTGGTTCCGAGAGGGGGTAACCAGGCTCACTAATTAAGGTCAAGCCACTTGGCTGCCAGAATGCCCTGCTTCAGCACAGACCAGAAAGGCATTGTGATAAGCGTATCCCCGGTATAGTCAGGGGTTAATGGGAGTCCCCCCCGTCCCCCCAGTATACGCCCAGAACCATGGACCCGGTACTTGTGGTTCGGACTGTCTCCAACCAGCCATAATGTTGTGAGAGTGAAATTATGTCTAAGTCCAGCTTCGGTACATTAGAAGCAACTCTGAAACTTAACCTAAGCGTTTTTCGAAGCTACTTTTTGGCTAACTTCTTATAGGAAGGTCTAGGAGCTCTGAAAATGAACGTGCGCGTCTTTCACTCTTCCCGAGGGACTTGGAAGAATTTTGTGATATTTTTTATTAAAATGGTGTATAAGGGTATATATATAAATATATTTTATGCACTGTATATGAGCTGGCGATTTCTAAGTCTGTTGTTCCGAGAGGGGGTAACCAGGCTCACTAATAAAGGTCAAGTTACTTGGCTGCCAGAATGCCCTGCTTCAGCACAGACCAGAAAGGCATTGTGATAAGCGTATCCCCGGTATAGTCAGGGGTTAATGGGAGTCGTCCCTGTCCCCCCAGTATACGCCCAGAACCATGGACCCGGTACTTGTGGTTCGGACTGTCTCCAACCAGCCATAATGTTGTGAGAGTGAAATTATGTCTAAGTCCAGCTTTGGTACATTAGAAGCAACTCTGAAACTTCACCTAAGCGTTTTTCGAAGCTACTTTTTGGCTAACTTCTTATGGGAAGGTCTAGGAGCTCTGAAAATGAACGTGCGCGTCTTTCACTCTTCCCGAGGGACTTAGAAGAATTTTGTGATATTTTTTATTAAAATGGTGTATAAGGGTATATATATAAATATATTTTATGCACTGTATATGAGCTGGCGATTTCTAAGTCTGTGGTTCCGAGAGGGGGTACCCAGGCTCACTAATTAAGGTCAAGCCACTTGGCTACCAGAATGCCCTGCTTCAGCACAGACCAGAAAGGCATTGTGATAAGCGTATCCCCGGTATAGTCAGGGGTTAATGGGAGTCCCCCCCGTCCCCCCAGTATACGCCCAGAACCATGGACCCGGTACTTGTGGTTCGGACTGTCTCCAACCAGCCATAATGTTGTGAGAGTGAAATTATGTCTAAGTCCAGCTTCGGTACATTAGAAGCAACTCTGAAACTTAACCTAAGCGTTTTTCGAAGCTACTTTTTGGCTAACTTCTTATAGGAAAGTCTAGGAGCTCTGAAAATGAACGTGCGCGTCTTTCACTCTTCCCGAGGGACTTAGAAGAATTTTGTGATATTTTTTATTAAAATGGTGTATAAGGGTATATATATAAATATATTTTATGCACTGTATATGAGCTGGCGATTTCTAAGTCTGTTGTTCCGAGAGGGGGTAACCAGGCTCACTAATAAAGGTCAAGGTACTTGGCTGCCAGAATGCCCTGCTTCAGCACAGACCAGAAAGGCATTGTGATAAGCGTATCCCCGGTATAGTCAGGGGTTAATGGGAGTCGTCCCTGTCCCCCCAGTATACGCCCAGAACCATGGACCCGGTACTTGTGGTTCGGACTGTCTCCAACCAGCCATAATGTTGTGAGAGTGAAATTATGTCTAAGTCCAGCTTTGGTACATTAGAAGCAACTCTGAAACTTCACCTAAGCGTTTTTCGAAGCTACTTTTTGGCTAACTTCTTATGGGAAGGTCTAGGAGCTCTGAAAATGAACGTGCGCGTCTTTCACTCTTCCCGAGGGACTTAGAAGAATTTTGTGATATTTTTTATTAAAATGGTGTATAAGGGTATATATATAAATATATTTTATGCACTGTATATGAGCTGGCGATTTCTAAGTCTGTGGTTCCGAGAGGGGGTAACCAGGCTCACTAATTAAGGTCAAGCCACTTGGCTGCCAGAATGCCCTGCTTCAGCACAGACCAGAAAGGCATTGTGATAAGCGTATCCCCGGTATAGTCAGGGGTTAATGGGAGTCCCCCCCGTCCCCCCAGTATACGCCCAGAACCATGGACCCGGTACTTGTGGTTCGGACTGTCTCCAACCAGCCATAATGTTGTGAGAGTGAAATTATGTCTAAGTCCAGCTTCGGTACATTAGAAGCAACTCTGAAACTTAACCTAAGCGTTTTTCGAAGCTACTTTTTGGCTAACTTCTTATAGGAAGGTCTAGGAGCTCTGAAAATGAACGTGCGCGTCTTTCACTCTTCCCGAGGGACTTAGAAGAATTTTGTGATATTTTTTATTAAAATGGTGTATAAGGGTATATATATAAATATATTTTATACACTGTATATGAGCTGGCGATTTCTAAGTCTGTTGTTCCGAGAGGGGGTAACCAGGCTCACTAATAAAGGTCAAGCCACTTGGCTGCCAGAATGCCCTGCTTCAGCACAGACCAGAAAGGCATTGTGATAAGCGTATCCCCGGTATAGTCAGGGGTTAATGGGAGTCCCCCCCGTCCCCCCAGTATACGCCCAGAACCATGGACCCGGTACTTGTGGTTCGGACTGTCTCCAACCAGCCATAATGTTGTGAGAGTGACATTATGTCTAAGTCCAGCTTCGGTACATTAGAAGCAACTCTGAAACTTAACCTAAGCGTTTTTCGAAGCTACTTTTTGGCTAACTTCTTATAGGAAGGTCTAGGAGCTCTGAAAATGAACGTGCGCGTCATTCACTCTTCCCGAGGGACTTACTGTAGAAGAATTTTGTGATATTTTTTATTAAAATGGTGTATAAGGGTATATAGCTAAATATATTTTATGCACTGTATATGAGCTGGCGATTTCTAAGTCTGTTGTTCCGAGAGGGGGTAACCAGGCTCACTAATAAAGGTCAAGCCACTTGGCTGCCAGAATGCCCTGCTTCAGCACAGACCAGAAAGGCATTGTGATAAGCGTATCCCCGGTATAGTCAGGGGTTAATGGGAGTCGTCCCCGTCCCCCCAGTATACGCCCAGAACCATGGACCCGGTACTTGTGGTTCGGACTGTCTCCAACCAGCCATAATGTTGTGAGAGTGAAATTATGTCTAAGTCCAGCTTTGGTACATTAGAAGCAACTCTGAAACTTCACCTAAGCGTTTTTCGAAGCTACTTTTTGGCTAACTTCTTATGGGAAGGTCTAGGAGCTCTGAAAATGAACGTGCGCGTCTTTCACTCTTCCCGAGGGACTTAGAAGAATTTTGTGATATTTTTTATTAAAATGGTGTATAAGGGTATATACAGTATATAAATATATTTTATGCACTGTATATGAGCTGGCGATTTCTAAGTCTGTTGTTCCGAGAGGGGGTAACCAGGCTCACTAATTAAGGTCAAGCCACTTGGCTGCCAGAATGCCCTGCTTCAGCACAGACCAGAAAGGCATTGTGATAAGCGTATCCCCGGTATAGTCAGGGGTTAATGGGAGTCCCCCCCGTCCCCCCAGTATACGCCCAGAACCATGGACCCGGTACTTGTGGTTCGGACTGTCTCCAACCAGCCATAATGTTGTGAGAGTGAAATTATGTCTAAGTCCAGCTTCGGTACATTAGAAGCAACTCTGAAACTTAACCTAAGCGTTTTTCGAAGCTACTTTTTGGCTAACTTCTTATAGGAAGGTCTAGGAGCTCTGAAAATGAACGTGCGCGTCTTTCACTCTTCCCGAGGGACTTAGAAGAATTTTGTGATATTTTTTATTAAAATGGTGTATAAGGGTATATATATAAATATATTTTATGCACTGTATATGAGCTGGCGATTTCTAAGTCTGTTGTTCCGAGAGGGGGTAACCAGGCTCACTAATAAAGGTCAAGCCACTTGGCTGCCAGAATGCCCTGCTTCAGCACAGACCAGAAAGGCATTGTGATAAGCGTATCCCCGGTATAGTCAGGGGTTAATGGGAGTCCCCCCCGTCCCCCCAGTATACGCCCAGAACCATGGACCCGGTACTTGTGGTTCGGACTGTCTCCAACCAGCCATAATGTTGTGAGAGTGACATTATGTCTAAGTCCAGCTTCGGTACATTAGAAGCAACTCTGAAACTTAACCTAAGCGTTTTTCGAAGCTACTTTTTGGCTAACTTCTTATAGGAAGGTCTAGGAGCTCTGAAAATGAACGTGCGCGTCATTCACTCTTCCCGAGGGACTTACTGTAGAAGAATTTTGTGATATTTTTTATTAAATTGTGTATAAGGGTATATATCTAAATATATTTTATGCACTGTATATGAGCTGGCGATTTCTAAGTCTGTTGTTCCGAGAGGGGGTAACCAGGCTCACTAATAAAGGTCAAGCCACTTGGCTGCCAGAATGCCCTGCTTCAGCACAGACCAGAAAGGCATTGTGATAAGCGTATCCCCGGTATAGTCAGGGGTTAATGGGAGTCGTCCCCGTCCCCCCAGTATACGCCCAGAACCATGGACCCGGTACTTGTGGTTCGGACTGTCTCCAACCAGCCATAATGTTGTGAGAGTGAAATTATGTCTAAGTCCAGCTTTGGTACATTAGAAGCAACTCTGAAACTTCACCTAAGCGTTTTTCGAAGCTACTTTTTGGCTAACTTCTTATGGGAAGGTCTAGGAGCTCTGAAAATGAACGTGCGCGTCTTTCACTCTTCCCGAGGGACTTAGAAGAATTTTGTGATATTTTTTATTAAAATGGTGTATAAGGGTATATATATAAATATATTTTATGCACTGTATATGAGCTGGCGATTTCTAAGTCTGTGGTTCCGAGAGGGGGTAACCAGGCTCACTAATTAAGGTCAAGCCACTTGGCTGCCAGAATGCCCTGCTTCAGCACAGACCAGAAAGGCATTGTGATAAGCGTATCCCCGGTATAGTCAGGGGTTAATGGGAGTCCCCCCCGTCCCCCCAGTATACGCCCAGAACCATGGACCCGGTACTTGTGGTTCGGACTGTCTCCAACCAGCCATAATGTTGTGAGAGTGAAATTATGTCTAAGTCCAGCTTCGGTACATTAGAAGCAACTCTGAAACTTAACCTACGCGTTTTTCGAAGCTACTTTTTGGCTAACTTCTTATAGGAAGGTCTAGGAGCTCTGAAAATGAACGTGCGCGTCTTTCACTCTTCCCGAGGGACTTAGAAGAATTTTGTGATATTTTTTATTAAAATGGTGTATAAGGGTATATATATAAATATATTTTATACACTGTATATGAGCTGGCGATTTCTAAGTCTGTTGTTCCGAGAGGGGGTAACCAGGCTCACTAATAAAGGTCAAGCCACTTGGCTGCCAGAATGCCCTGCTTCAGCACAGACCAGAAAGGCATTGTGATAAGCGTATCCCCGGTATAGTCAGGGGTTAATGGGAGTCCCCCCCGTCCCCCCAGTATACGCCCAGAACCATGGACCCGGTACTTGTGGTTCGGACTGTCTCCAACCAGCCATAATGTTGTGAGAGTGACATTATGTCTAAGTCCAGCTTCGGTACATTAGAAGCAACTCTGAAACTTAACCTAAGCGTTTTTCGAAGCTACTTTTTGGCTAACTTCTTATAGGAAGGTCTAGGAGCTCTGAAAATGAACGTGCGCGTCATTCACTCTTCCCGAGGGACTTACTGTAGAAGAATTTTGTGATATTTTTTATTAAAATGGTGTATAAGGGTATATATCTAAATATATTTTATGCACTGTATATGAGCTGGCGATTTCTAAGTCTGTTGTTCCGAGAGGGGGTAACCAGGCTCACTAATAAAGGTCAAGCCACTTGGCTGCCAGAATGCCCTGCTTCAGCACAGACCAGAAAGGCATTGTGATAAGCGTATCCCCGGTATAGTCAGGGGTTAATGGGAGTCGTCCCCGTCCCCCCAGTATACGCCCAGAACCATGGACCCGGTACTTGTGGTTCGGACTGTCTCCAACCAGCCATAATGTTGTGAGAGTGAAATTATGTCTAAGTCCAGCTTTGGTACATTAGAAGCAACTCTGAAACTTCACCTAAGCGTTTTTAGAAGCTACTTTTTGGCTAACTTCTTATGGGAAGGTCTAGGAGCTCTGAAAATGAACGTGCGCGTCTTTCACTCTTCCCGAGGGACTTAGAAGAATTTTGTGATATTTTTTATTAAAATGGTGTATAAGGGTATATATATAAATATATTTTATGCACTGTATTTGAGCTGGCGATTTCTAAATCTGTGGTTCCGAGAGGGGGTAACCAGGCTCACTAATAAAGGTCAAGCCACTTGGCTGCCAGAATGCTCTGCTTCAGCACAGACCAGAAAGGCATTGTGATAAGCGTATCCCCGGTATAGTCAGGGGTTAATGGGAGTCATCCCCGTCCCCCCAGTATACGCCCAGAACCATGGACCCGGTACTTGTGGTTCGGACTGTCTCCAACCAGCCATAATGTTGTGAGAGTGAAATTATGTCTAAGTCCAGCTTTGGTACATTAGAAGCAACTCTGAAACTTAACCTAAGCGTTTTTCGAAGCTACTTTTTGGCTAACTTCTTATAGGAAGGTCTAGGAGCTCTGAAAATGAACGTGCGCGTCTTTCACTCTTCCCGAGGGACTTAGAAGAATTTCGTGATATTTTTTATTAAAATGGTGTATAAGGGTATATATATAAATATATTTTATGCACTGTATATGAGCTGGCGATTTCTAAGTCTGTGGTTCCGAGAGGGGGTAACCAGGCTCACTAATAAAGGTCAAGCCACTTGGCTGCCAGAATGCCCTGCTTCAGCACAGACCAGAAAGGCATTGTGATAAGCGTATCCCCGGTATAGTCAGGGGTTAATGGGAGTCATCCCCGTCCCCCCAGTATACGCCCAGAACCATGGACCCGGTACTTGTGGTTCGGACTGTCTCCAACCAGCCATAATGTTGTGAGAGTGAAATTATGTCTAAGTCCAGCTTTGGTACATTAGAAGCAACTCTGAAACTTAACCTAAGCGTTTTTCGAAGCTACTTTTTGGCTAACTTCTTATAGGAAGGTCTAGGAGCTCTGAAAATGAACGTGCGCGTCTTTCACTCTTCCCGAGGGACTTAGAAGAATTTCGTGATATTTTTTATTAAAATGGTGTATAAGGGTATATATATAAATATATTTTATGCACTGTATATGAGCTGGCGATTTCTAAGTCTGTGGTTCCGAGAGGGGGTAACCAGGCTCACTAATAAAGGTCAAGCCACTTGGCTGCCAGAATGCCCTGCTTCAGCACAGACCAGAAAGGCATTGTGATAAGCGTATCCCCGGTATAGTCAGGGGTTAATGGGAGTCGTCCCCATCCCCCCAGTATACGCCCAGAACCATGGACCCGGTACTTGTGGTTCGGACTGTCTCCAACCAGCCATAATGTTGTGAGAGTGAAATTATGTCTAAGTCCAGCTTTGGTACATTAGAAGCAACTCTGAAACTTAACCTAAGCGTTTTTCGAAGCTACTTTTTGGCTAACTTCTTATAGGAAGGTCTAGGAGCTCTGAAAATGAACGTGCGCGTCTTTCACTCTTCCCGAGGGACTTAGAAGAATTTTGTGATATTTTTTATTAAAATGGTGTATAAGGGTATATATATAAATATATTTTATGCACTGTATATGAGCTGGCGATTTCTAAGTCTGTGGTTCCGAGAGGGGGTAACCAGGCTCACTAATAAAGGTCAAGCAACTTGGCTGCCAGAATGCCTTGCTTCAGCACAGACCAGAAAGGCATTGTGATAAGCGTATCCCCGGTATAGTCAGGGGTTAATGGGAGTCGTCCCCGTCCCCCCAGTATACGCCCAGAACCATGGACCCGGTACTTGTGGTTCGGACTGTCTCCAACCAGCCATAATGTTGTGAGAGTGAAATTATGTCTAAGTCCAGCTTTGGTACATTAGAAGCAACTCTGAAACTTAACCTAAGCGTTTTTCGAAGCTACTTTTTGGCTAACTTCTTATAGGAAGGTCTAGGAGCTCTGAAAATGAACGTGCGCGTCTTTCACTCTTCCCGAGGGACTTAGAAGAATTTTGTGATATTTTTTATTAAAATGGTGTATAAGGGTATATATATAAATATATTTTATGCACTGTATATGAGCTGGCGATTTCTAAGTCTGTGGTTCCGAGAGGGGGTAACCAGGCTCACTAATAAAGGTCAAGCCACATGGCTGCCAGAATGCCCTGCTTCAGCACAGACCAGAAAGGCATTGTGATAAGCGTATCCCCGGTATAGTCAGGGGTTAATGGGAGTCGTCCCCGTCCCCCCAGTATACGCCCAGAACCATGGACCCGGTACTTGTGGTTCGGACTGTCTCCAACCAGCCATAATGTTGTGAGAGTGAAATTATATCTAAGTCCAGCTTTGGTACATTAGAAGCAACTCTGAAACTTAACCTAAGCGTTTTTCGAAGCTACTTTTTGGCTAACTTCTTATAGGAAGGTCTAGGAGCTCTGAAAATGAACGTGCGCGTCTTTCCCTCTTCCCGAGGGACTTAGAAGAATTTTGTGATATTTTTTATTAAAATGGTGTATAAGGGTATATATATAAATATATTTTATGCACTGTATATGAGCTGGCGATTTCTAAATCTGTGGTTCCGAGAGGGGGTAACCAGGCTCACTAATAAAGGTCAAGCCACTTGGCTGCCAGAATGCTCTGCTTCAGCACAGACCAGAAAGGCATTGTGATAAGCGTATCCCCGGTATAGTCAGGGGTTAATGGGAGTCGTCCCCGTCCCCCCAGTATACGCACAGAACCATGGACCCGGTACTTGTGGTTCGGACTGTCTCCAACCAGCCATAATGTTGTGAGAGTGAAATTATGTCTAAGTCCAGCTTTGGTACATTAGAAGCAACTCTGAAACTTAACCTAAGCGTTTTTCGAAGCTACCTTTTGGCTAACTTCTTATAGGAAGGTCTAGGAGCTCTGAAAATGAACGTGCGCGTCTTTCACTCTTCCCGAGGGACTTAGAAGAATTTTGTGATATTTTTTATTAAAATGGTGTATAAGGGTATATATATAAATATATTTTATGCACTGTATATGAGCTGGCGATTTCTAAGTCTGTGGTTCCGAGAGGGGGTAACCAGGCTCACTAATAAAGGTCAAGCCACTTGGCTGCCAGAATGCCCTGCTTCAGCACAGACCAGAAAGGCATTGTGATAAGCGTATCCCCGGTATAGTCAGGGGTTAATGGGAGTCGTCCCCGTCCCCCCAGTATACGCCCAGAACCATGGACCCGGTACTTGTGGTTCGGACTGTCTCCAACCAGCCATAATGTTGTGAGAGTGAAATTATGTCTAAGTCCAGCTTTGGTACATCAGAAGCAACTCTGAAACGTAACCTAAGCGTTTTTCGAAGCTACTTTTTGGCTAACTTCTTATAGGAAGGTCTAGGAGCTCTGAAAATGAACGTGCGCGTCTTTCACTCTTCCCGAGGGACTTAGAAGAATTTTGTGATATTTTTTATTAAAATGGTGTATAAGGGTATATATATAAATATATTTTATGCACTGTATATGAGCTGGCGATTTCTAAGTCTGTGGTTCCGAGAGGGGGTAACCAGGCTCACTAATAAAGGTCAAGCAACTTGGCTGCCAGAATGCCCTGCTTCAGCACAGACCAGAAAGGCATTGTGATAAGCGTATCCCCGGTATAGTCAGGGGTTAATGGGAGTCGTCCCCGTCCCCCCAGTATACGCCCAGAACCATGGACCCGGTACTTGTGGTTCGGACTGTCTCCAACCAGCCATAATGTTGTGAGAGTGAAATTATGTCTAAGTCCAGCTTTGGTACATTAGAAGCAACTCTGAAACTTAACCTAAGCGTTTTTCGAAGCTACTTTTTGGCTAACTTCTTATAGGAAGGTCTAGGAGCTCTGAAAATGAACGTGCGCGTCTTTCACTCTTCCCGAGGGACTTAGAAGAATTTTGTGATATTTTTTATTAAAATGGTGTATAAGGGTATATATATAAATATATTTTATGCACTGTATATGAGCTGGCGATTTCTAAGTCTGTGGTTCCGAGAGGGGGTAACCAGGCTCACTAATAAAGGTCAAGCCACATGGCTGCCAGAATGCCCTGCTTCAGCACAGACCAGAAAGGCATTGTGATAAGCGTATCCCCGGTATAGTCAGGGGTTAATGGGAGTCGTCCCCGTCCCCCCAGTATACGCCCAGAACCATGGACCCGGTACTTGTGGTTCGGACTGTCTCCAACCAGCCATAATGTTGTGAGAGTGAAATTATATCTAAGTCCAGCTTTGGTACATTAGAAGCAACTCTGAAACTTAACCTAAGCGTTTTTCGAAGCTACTTTTTGGCTAACTTCTTATAGGAAGGTCTAGGAGCTCTGAAAATGAACGTGCGCGTCTTTCCCTCTTCCCGAGGGACTTAGAAGAATTTTGTGATATTTTTTATTAAAATGGTGTATAAGGGTATATATATAAATATATTTTATGCACTGTATATGAGCTGGCGATTTCTAAATCTGTGGTTCCGAGAGGGGGTAACCAGGCTCACTAATAAAGGTCAAGCCACTTGGCTGCCAGAATGCTCTGCTTCAGCACAGACCAGAAAGGCATTGTGATAAGCGTATCCCCGGTATAGTCAGGGGTTAATGGGAGTCGTCCCCGTCCCCCCAGTATACGCACAGAACCATGGACCCGGTACTTGTGGTTCGGACTGTCTCCAACCAGCCATAATGTTGTGAGAGTGAAATTATGTCTAAGTCCAGCTTTGGTACATTAGAAGCAACTCTGAAACTTAACCTAAGCGTTTTTCGAAGCTACCTTTTGGCTAACTTCTTATAGGAAGGTCTAGGAGCTCTGAAAATGAACGTGCGCGTCTTTCACTCTTCCCGAGGGACTTAGAAGAATTTTGTGATATTTTTTATTAAAATGGTGTATAAGGGTATATATATAAATATATTTTATGCACTGTATATGAGCTGGCGATTTCTAAGTCTGTGGTTCCGAGAGGGGGTAACCAGGCTCACTAATAAAGGTCAAGCCACTTGGCTGCCAGAATGCCCTGCTTCAGCACAGACCAGAAAGGCATTGTGATAAGCGTATCCCCGGTATAGTCAGGGGTTAATGGGAGTCGTCCCCGTCCCCCCAGTATACGCCCAGAACCATGGACCCGGTACTTGTGGTTCGGACTGTCTCCAACCAGCCATAATGTTGTGAGAGTGAAATTATGTCTAAGTCCAGCTTTGGTACATCAGAAGCAACTCTGAAACGTAACCTAAGCGTTTTTCGAAGCTACTTTTTGGCTAACTTCTTATAGGAAGGTCTAGGAGCTCTGAAAATGAACGTGCGCATCTTTCCCTCTTCCCATGGGACTTAGAAGAATTTTGTGATATTTTTTATTAAAATGGTGTATAAGGGTATATATATAAATATATTTTATGCACTGTATTTGAGCTGGCGATTTCTAAATCTGTGGTTCCGAGAGGGGGTAACCAGGCTCACTAATAAAGGTCAAGCCACTTGGCTGCCAGAATGCTCTGCTTCAGCACAGACCAGAAAGGCATTGTGATAAGCGTATCCCCGGTATAGTCAGGGGTTAATGGGAGTCATCCCCGTCCCCCCAGTATACGCCCAGAACCATGGACCCGGTACTTGTGGTTCGGACTGTCTCCAACCAGCCATAATGTTGTGAGAGTGAAATTATGTCTAAGTCCAGCTTTGGTACATTAGAAGCAACTCTGAAACTTAACCTAAGCGTTTTTCGAAGCTACTTTTTGGCTAACTTCTTATAGGAAGGTCTAGGAGCTCTGAAAATGAACGTGCGCGTCTTTCACTCTTCCCGAGGGACTTAGAAGAATTTCGTGATATTTTTTATTAAAATGGTGTATAAGGGTATATATATAAATATATTTTATGCACTGTATATGAGCTGGCGATTTCTAAGTCTGTGGTTCCGAGAGGGGGTAACCAGGCTCACTAATAAAGGTCAAGCCACTTGGCTGCCAGAATGCTCTGCTTCAGCACAGACCAGAAAGGCATTGTGATAAGTGTATCCCCGGTATAGTCAGGGGTTAATGGGAGTCATCCCCGTCCCCCCAGTATACGCCCAGAACCATGGACCCGGTACTTGTGGTTCGGACTGTCTCCAACCAGCCATAATGTTGTGAGAGTGAAATTATGTCTAAGTCCAGCTTTGGTACATTAGAAGCAACTCTGAAACTTAACCTAAGCGTTTTTCGAAGCTACTTTTTGGCTAACTTCTTATAGGAAGGTCTAGGAGCTCTGAAAATGAACGTGCGCGTCTTTCACTCTTCCCGAGGGACTTAGAAGAATTTTGTGATATTTTTTATTAAAATGGTGTATAAGGGTATATATATAAATATATTTTATGCACTGTATATGAGCTGGCGATTTCTAAGTCTGTGGTTCCGAGAGGGGGTAACCAGGCTCACTAATAAAGGTCAAGCCACTTGGCTGCCAGAATGCCCTGCTTCAGCACAGACCAGAAAGGCATTGTGATAAGCGTATCCCCGGTATAGTCAGGGGTTAATGGGAGTCGTCCCCGTCCCCCCAGTATACGCCCAGAACCATGGACCCGGTACTTGTGGTTCGGACTGTCTCCAACCAGCCATAATGTTGTGAGAGTGAAATTATGTCTAAGTCCAGCTTTGGTACATTAGAAGCAACTCTGAAACTTAACCTAAGCGTTTTTCGAAGCTACTTTTTGGCTAACTTCTTATAGGAAGGTCTAGGAGCTCTGAAAATGAACGTGCGCGTCTTTCCCTCTTCCCATGGGACTTAGAAGAATTTTGTGATATTTTTTATTAAAATGGTGTATAAGGGTATATATATAAATATATTTTATGCACTGTATTTGAGCTGGCGATTTCTAAATCTGTGGTTCCGAGAGGGGGTAACCAGGCTCACTAATAAAGGTCAAGCCACTTGGCTGCCAGAATGCTCTGCTTCAGCACAGACCAGAAAGGCATTGTGATAAGCGTATCCCCGGTATAGTCAGGGGTTAATGGGAGTCATCCCCGTCCCCCCAGTATACGCCCAGAACCATGGACCCGGTACTTGTGGTTCGGACTGTCTCCAACCAGCCATAATGTTGTGAGAGTGAAATTATGTCTAAGTCCAGCTTTGGTACATTAGAAGCAACTCTGAAACTTAACCTAAGCGTTTTTCGAAGCTACTTTTTGGCTAACTTCTTATAGGAAGGTCTAGGAGCTCTGAAAATGAACGTGCGCGTCTTTCACTCTTCCCGAGGGACTTAGAAGAATTTTGTGATATTTTTTATTAAAATGGTGTATAAGGGTATATATATAAATATATTTTATGCACTGTATATGAGCTGGCGATTTCTAAATCTGTGGTTCCGAGAGGGGGTAACCAGGCTCACTAATAAAGGTCAAGCCACTTGGCTGCCAGAATGCTCTGCTTCAGCACAGACCAGAAAGGCATTGTGATAAGCGTATCCCCGGTATAGTCAGGGGTTAATGGGAGTCGTCCCCGTCCCCCCAGTATACGCACAGAACCATGGACCCGGTACTTGTGGTTCGGACTGTCTCCAACCAGCCATAATGTTGTGAGAGTGAAATTATGTCTAAGTCCAGCTTTGGTACATTAGAAGCAACTCTGAAACTTAACCTAAGCGTTTTTCGAAGCTACCTTTTGGCTAACTTCTTATAGGAAGGTCTAGGAGCTCTGAAAATGAACGTGCGCGTCT
Source organism: Ascaphus truei (assembly GCF_040206685.1). Classification (NCBI taxonomy): domain Eukaryota; kingdom Metazoa; phylum Chordata; class Amphibia; order Anura; family Ascaphidae; genus Ascaphus; species Ascaphus truei. The sequence goes on along the minus strand of NC_134486.1, from coordinate 174,835,581 downwards.
TTCACTCTTCCCGAGGGACTTAGAAGAATTTTGTGATATTTTTTATTAAAATGGTGTATAAGGGTATATATATAAATATATTTTATGCACTGTATATGAGCTGGCGATTTCTAAGTCTGTGGTTCCGAGAGGGGGTAACCAGGCTCACTAATAAAGGTCAAGCCACTTGGCTGCCAGAATGCCCTGCTTCAGCACAGACCAGAAAGGCATTGTGATAAGCGTATCCCCGGTATAGTCAGGGGTTAATGGGAGTCGTCCCCGTCCCCCCAGTATACGCCCAGAACCATGGACCCGGTACTTGTGGTTCGGACTGTCTCCAACCAGCCATAATGTTGTGAGAGTGAAATTATGTCTAAGTCCAGCTTTGGTACATCAGAAGCAACTCTGAAACGTAACCTAAGCGTTTTTCGAAGCTACTTTTTGGCTAACTTCTTATAGGAAGGTCTAGGAGCTCTGAAAATGAACGTGCGCATCTTTCCCTCTTCCCATGGGACTTAGAAGAATTTTGTGATATTTTTTATTAAAATGGTGTATAAGGGTATATATATAAATATATTTTATGCACTGTATTTGAGCTGGCGATTTCTAAATCTGTGGTTCCGAGAGGGGGTAACCAGGCTCACTAATAAAGGTCAAGCCACTTGGCTGCCAGAATGCTCTGCTTCAGCACAGACCAGAAAGGCATTGTGATAAGCGTATCCCCGGTATAGTCAGGGGTTAATGGGAGTCATCCCCGTCCCCCCAGTATACGCCCAGAACCATGGACCCGGTACTTGTGGTTCGGACTGTCTCCAACCAGCCATAATGTTGTGAGAGTGAAATTATGTCTAAGTCCAGCTTTGGTACATTAGAAGCAACTCTGAAACTTAACCTAAGCGTTTTTCGAAGCTACTTTTTGGCTAACTTCTTATAGGAAGGTCTAGGAGCTCTGAAAATGAACGTGCGCGTCTTTCACTCTTCCCGAGGGACTTAGAAGAATTTCGTGATATTTTTTATTAAAATGGTGTATAAGGGTATATATATAAATATATTTTATGCACTGTATATGAGCTGGCGATTTCTAAGTCTGTGGTTCCGAGAGGGGGTAACCAGGCTCACTAATAAAGGTCAAGCCACTTGGCTGCCAGAATGCTCTGCTTCAGCACAGACCAGAAAGGCATTGTGATAAGTGTATCCCCGGTATAGTCAGGGGTTAATGGGAGTCATCCCCGTCCCCCCAGTATACGCCCAGAACCATGGACCCGGTACTTGTGGTTCGGACTGTCTCCAACCAGCCATAATGTTGTGAGAGTGAAATTATGTCTAAGTCCAGCTTTGGTACATTAGAAGCAACTCTGAAACTTAACCTAAGCGTTTTTCGAAGCTACTTTTTGGCTAACTTCTTATAGGAAGGTCTAGGAGCTCTGAAAATGAACGTGCGCGTCTTTCACTCTTCCCGAGGGACTTAGAAGAATTTTGTGATATTTTTTATTAAAATGGTGTATAAGGGTATATATATAAATATATTTTATGCACTGTATATGAGCTGGCGATTTCTAAGTCTGTGGTTCCGAGAGGGGGTAACCAGGCTCACTAATAAAGGTCAAGCCACTTGGCTGCCAGAATGCCCTGCTTCAGCACAGACCAGAAAGGCATTGTGATAAGCGTATCCCCGGTATAGTCAGGGGTTAATGGGAGTCGTCCCCGTCCCCCCAGTATACGCCCAGAACCATGGACCCGGTACTTGTGGTTCGGACTGTCTCCAACCAGCCATAATGTTGTGAGAGTGAAATTATGTCTAAGTCCAGCTTTGGTACATTAGAAGCAACTCTGAAACTTAACCTAAGCGTTTTTCGAAGCTACCTTTTGGCTAACTTCTTATAGGAAGGTCTAGGAGCTCTGAAAATGAACGTGCGCGTCTTTCACTCTTCCCGAGGGACTTAGAAGAATTTTGTGATATTTTTTATTAAAATGGTGTATAAGGGTATATATATAAATATATTTTATGCACTGTATATGAGCTGGCGATTTCTAAGTCTGTGGTTCCGAGAGGGGGTAACCAGGCTCACTAATAAAGGTCAAGCCACTTGGCTGCCAGAATGCCCTGCTTCAGCACAGACCAGAAAGGCATTGTGATAAGCGTATCCCCGGTATAGTCAGGGGTTAATGGGAGTCGTCCCCGTCCCCCCAGTATACGCCCAGAACCATGGACCCGGTACTTGTGGTTCGGACTGTCTCCAACCAGCCATAATGTTGTGAGAGTGAAATTATGTCTAAGTCCAGCTTTGGTACATCAGAAGCAACTCTGAAACGTAACCTAAGCGTTTTTCGAAGCTACTTTTTGGCTAACTTCTTATAGGAAGGTCTAGGAGCTCTGAAAATGAACGTGCGCATCTTTCCCTCTTCCCATGGGACTTAGAAGAATTTTGTGATATTTTTTATTAAAATGGTGTATAAGGGTATATATATAAATATATTTTATGCACTGTATTTGAGCTGGCGATTTCTAAATCTGTGGTTCCGAGAGGGGGTAACCAGGCTCACTAATAAAGGTCAAGCCACTTGGCTGCCAGAATGCTCTGCTTCAGCACAGACCAGAAAGGCATTGTGATAAGCGTATCCCCGGTATAGTCAGGGGTTAATGGGAGTCATCCCCGTCCCCCCAGTATACGCCCAGAACCATGGACCCGGTACTTGTGGTTCGGACTGTCTCCAACCAGCCATAATGTTGTGAGAGTGAAATTATGTCTAAGTCCAGCTTTGGTACATTAGAAGCAACTCTGAAACTTAACCTAAGCGTTTTTCGAAGCTACTTTTTGGCTAACTTCTTATAGGAAGGTCTAGGAGCTCTGAAAATGAACGTGCGCGTCTTTCACTCTTCCCGAGGGACTTAGAAGAATTTCGTGATATTTTTTATTAAAATGGTGTATAAGGGTATATATATAAATATATTTTATGCACTGTATATGAGCTGGCGATTTCTAAGTCTGTGGTTCCGAGAGGGGGTAACCAGGCTCACTAATAAAGGTCAAGCCACTTGGCTGCCAGAATGCTCTGCTTCAGCACAGACCAGAAAGGCATTGTGATAAGTGTATCCCCGGTATAGTCAGGGGTTAATGGGAGTCATCCCCGTCCCCCCAGTATACGCCCAGAACCATGGACCCGGTACTTGTGGTTCGGACTGTCTCCAACCAGCCATAATGTTGTGAGAGTGAAATTATGTCTAAGTCCAGCTTTGGTACATTAGAAGCAACTCTGAAACTTAACCTAAGCGTTTTTCGAAGCTACTTTTTGGCTAACTTCTTATAGGAAGGTCTAGGAGCTCTGAAAATGAACGTGCGCGTCTTTCACTCTTCCCGAGGGACTTAGAAGAATTTTGTGATATTTTTTATTAAAATGGTGTATAAGGGTATATATATAAATATATTTTATGCACTGTATATGAGCTGGCGATTTCTAAGTCTGTGGTTCCGAGAGGGGGTAACCAGGCTCACTAATAAAGGTCAAGCCACTTGGCTGCCAGAATGCCCTGCTTCAGCACAGACCAGAAAGGCATTGTGATAAGCGTATCCCCGGTATAGTCAGGGGTTAATGGGAGTCGTCCCCGTCCCCCCAGTATACGCCCAGAACCATGGACCCGGTACTTGTGGTTCGGACTGTCTCCAACCAGCCATAATGTTGTGAGAGTGAAATTATGTCTAAGTCCAGCTTTGGTACATTAGAAGCAACTCTGAAACTTAACCTAAGCGTTTTTCGAAGCTACTTTTTGGCTAACTTCTTATAGGAAGGTCTAGGAGCTCTGAAAATGAACGTGCGCGTCTTTCACTCTTCCCGAGGGACTTAGAAGAATTTTGTGATATTTTTTATTAAAATGGTGTATAAGGGTATATATATAAATATATTTTATGCACTGTATATGAGCTGGCGATTTCTAAGTCTGTGGTTCCGAGAGGGGGTAACCAGGCTCACTAATAAAGGTCAAGCCACTTGGCTGCCAGAATGCCCTGCTTCAGCACAGACCAGAAAGGCATTGTGATAAGCGTATCCCCGGTATAGTCAGGGGTTAATGGGAGTCGTCCCCGTCCCCCCAGTATACGCCCAGAACCATGGACCCGGTACTTGTGGTTCGGACTGTCTCCAACCAGCCATAATGTTGTGAGAGTGAAATTATGTCTAAGTCCAGCTTTGGTACATTAGAAGCAACTCTGAAACTTAACCTAAGCGTTTTTCGAAGCTACTTTTTGGCTAACTTCTTATAGGAAGGTCTAGGAGCTCTGAAAATGAACGTGCGCGTCTTTCACTCTTCCCGAGGGACTTAGAAGAATTTTGTGATATTTTTTATTAAAATGGTGTATAAGGGTATATATATAAATATATTTTATGCACTGTATATGAGCTGGCGATTTCTAAGTCTGTGGTTCCGAGAGGGGGTAACCAGGCTCACTAATAAAGGTCAAGCCACTTGGCTGCCAGAATGCCCTGCTTCAGCACAGACCAGAAAGGCATTGTGATAAGCGTATCCCCGGTATAGTCAGGGGTTAATGGGAGTCGTCCCCGTCCCCCCAGTATACGCCCAGAACCATGGACCCGGTACTTGTGGTTCGGACTGTCTCCAACCAGCCATAATGTTGTGAGAGTGAAATTATGTCTAAGTCCAGCTTTGGTACATTAGAAGCAACTCTGAAACTTAACCTAAGCGTTTTTCGAAGCTACTTTTTGGCTAACTTCTTATGGGAAGGTCTAGGAGCTCTGAAAATGAACGTGCGCGTCTTTCACTCTTCCCGAGGGACTTAGAAGAATTTTGTGATATTTTTTATTAAAATGGTGTATAAGGGTATATATATAAATATATTTTATGCACTGTATATGAGCTGGCGATTTCTAAGTCTGTGGTTCCGAGAGGGGGTAACCAGGCTCACTAATAAAGGTCAAGCCACTTGGCTGCCAGAATGCCCTGCTTCAGCACAGACCAGAAAGGCATTGTGATAAGCGTATCCCCGGTATAGTCAGGGGTTAATGGGAGTCGTCCCCGTCCCCCCAGTATACGCCCAGAACCATGGACCCGGTACTTGTGGTTCGGACTGTCTCCAACCAGCCATAATGTTGTGAGAGTGAAATTATGTCTAAGTCCAGCTTTGGTACATTAGAAGCAACTCTGAAACTTAACCTAAGCGTTTTTCGAAGCTACTTTTTGGCTAACTTCTTATAGGAAGGTCTAGGAGCTCTGAAAATGAACGTGCGCGTCTTTCCCTCTTCCCATGGGACTTAGAAGAATTTTGTGATATTTTTTATTAAAATGGTGTATAAGGGTATATATATAAATATATTTTATGCACTGTATTTGAGCTGGCGATTTCTAAATCTGTGGTTCCGAGAGGGGGTAACCAGGCTCACTAATAAAGGTCAAGCCACTTGGCTGCCAGAATGCTCTGCTTCAGCACAGACCAGAAAGGCATTGTGATAAGCGTATCCCCGGTATAGTCAGGGGTTAATGGGAGTCATCCCCGTCCCCCCAGTATACGCCCAGAACCATGGACCCGGTACTTGTGGTTCGGACTGTCTCCAACCAGCCATAATGTTGTGAGAGTGAAATTATGTCTAAGTCCAGCTTTGGTACATTAGAAGCAACTCTGAAACTTAACCTAAGCGTTTTTCGAAGCTACTTTTTGGCTAACTTCTTATAGGAAGGTCTAGGAGCTCTGAAAATGAACGTGCGCGTCTTTCACTCTTCCCGAGGGACTTAGAAGAATTTTGTGATATTTTTTATTAAAATGGTGTATAAGGGTATATATATATAAATATATTTTATGCACTGTATATGAGCTGGCGATTTCTAAGTCTGTGGTTCCGAGAGGGGGTAACCAGGCTCACTAATAAAGGTCAAGCCACTTGGCTGCCAGAATGCCCTGCTTCAGCACAGACCAGAAAGGCATTGTGATAAGCGTATCCCCGGTATAGTCAGGGGTTAATGGGAGTCGTCCCCGTCCCCCCAGTATACGCCCAGAACCATGGACCCGGTACTTGTGGTTCGGACTGTCTCCAACCAGCCATAATGTTGTGAGAGTGAAATTATGTCTAAGTCCAGCTTTGGTACATTAGAAGCAACTCTGAAACTTAACCTAAGCGTTTTTCGAAGCTACTTTTTGGCTAACTTCTTATAGGAAGGTCTAGGAGCTCTGAAAATGAACGTGCGCGTCTTTCCCTCTTCCCGAGGGACTTAGAAGAATTTTGTGATATTTTTTATTAAAATGGTGTATAAGGGTATATATATAAATATATTTTATGCACTGTATATGAGCTGGCGATTTCTAAATCTGTGGTTCCGAGAGGGGGTAACCAGGCTCACTAATAAAGGTCAAGCCACTTGGCTGCCAGAATGCTCTGCTTCAGCACAGACCAGAAAGGCATTGTGATAAGCGTATCCCCGGTATAGTCAGGGGTTAATGGGAGTCGTCCCCGTCCCCCCAGTATACGCCCAGAACCATGGACCCGGTACTTGTGGTTCGGACTGTCTCCAACCAGCCATAATGTTGTGAGAGTGAAATTATGTCTAAGTCCAGCTTTGGTACATTAGAAGCAACTCTGAAACTTAACCTAAGCGTTTTTCGAAGCTACTTTTTGGCTAACTTCTTATAGGAAGGTCTAGGAGCTCTGAAAATGAACGTGCGCGTCTTTCACTCTTCCCGAGGGACTTAGAAGAATTTTGTGATATTTTTTATTAAAATGGTGTATAAGGGTATATATATAAATATATTTTATGCACTGTATATGAGCTGGCGATTTCTAAGTCTGTGGTTCCGAGAGGGGGTAACCAGGCTCACTAATAAAGGTCAAGCCACTTGGCTGCCAGAATGCCCTGCTTCAGCACAGACCAGAAAGGCATTGTGATAAGCGTATCCCCGGTATAGTCAGGGGTTAATGGGAGTCGTCCCCGTCCCCCCAGTATACGCCCAGAACCATGGACCCGGTACTTGTGGTTCGGACTGTCTCCAACCAGCCATAATGTTGTGAGAGTGAAATTATGTCTAAGTCCAGCTTTGGTACATTAGAAGCAACTCTGAAACTTAACCTAAGTGTTTTTCGAAGCTACTTTTTGGCTAACTTCTTATAGGAAGGTCTAGGAGCTCTGAAAATGAACGTGCGCGTCTTTCTCTCTTCCCGAGGGAATTAGAAGAATTTTGTGATATTTTTAATTAAAATGGTGTATAAGGGTATATATATAAATATATTTTATGCACTGTATATGAGCTGGCGATTTCTAAGTCTGTGGTTCCGAGAGGGGGTAACCAGGCTCACTAATAAAGGTCAAGCCACTTGGCTGCCAGAATGCCCTGCTTCAGCACAGACCAGAAAGGCATTGTGATAAGCGTATCCCCGGTATAGTCAGGGGTTAATGGGAGTCGTCCCCGTCCCCCCAGTATACGCCCAGAACCATGGACCCGGTACTTGTGGTTCGGACTGTCTCCAACCAGCCATAATGTTGTGAGAGTGAAATTATGTCTAAGTCCAGCTTTGGTACATTAGAAGCAACTCTGAAACTTAACCTAAGTGTTTTTCGAAGCTACTTTTTGGCTAACTTCTTATAGGAAGGTCTAGGAGCTCTGAAAATGAACGTGCGCGTCTTTCTCTCTTCCCGAGGGAATTAGAAGAATTTTGTGATATTTTTAATTAAAATGGTGTATAAGGGTATATATATAAATATATTTTATGCACTGTATATGAGCTGGCGATTTCTAAGTGTGTGGTTCAGAGAGGGGGTAACCAGGCTCACTAATAAAGGTCAAGCCACTTGGCTGCCAGAATGCCCTGCTTCAGCACAGACCAGAAAGGCATTGTGATAAGCGTATCCCCGGTATAGTCAGGGGTTAATGGGAGTCGTCCCCGTCCCCCCAGTATACGCCCAGAACCATGGACCCGGTACTTGTGGTTCGGACTGTCTCCAACCAGCCATAATGTTGTGAGAGTGAAATTATGTCTAAGTCCAGCTTTGGTACATTAGAAGCAACTCTGAAACTTAACCTAAGCGTTTTTCGAAGCTACTTTTTGGCTAACTTCTTATAGGAAGGTCTAGGAGCTCTGAAAATGAACGTGCGCGTCTTTCACTCTTCCCGAGGGACTTAGAAGAATTTTGTGATATTTTTTATTAAAATGGTGTATAAGGGTATATATATATAAATATATTTTATGCACTGTATATGAGCTGGCGATTTCTAAGTCTGTGGTTCCGAGAGGGGGTAACCAGGCTCACTAATAAAGGTCAAGCCACTTGGCTGCCAGAATGCCCTGCTTCAGCACAGACCAGAAAGGCATTGTGATAAGCGTATCCCCGGTATAGTCAGGGGTTAATGGGAGTCGTCCCCGTCCCCCCAGTATACGCCCAGAACCATGGACCCGGTACTTGTGGTTCGGACTGTCTCCAACCAGCCATAATGTTGTGAGAGTGAAATTATGTCTAAGTCCAGCTTTGGTACATTAGAAGCAACTCTGAAACTTAACCTAAGCGTTTTTCGAAGCTACTTTTTGGCTAACTTCTTATAGGAAGGTCTAGGAGCTCTGAAAATGAACGTGCGCGTCTTTCCCTCTTCCCGAGGGACTTAGAAGAATTTTGTGATATTTTTTATTAAAATGGTGTATAAGGGTATATATATAAATATATTTTATGCACTGTATATGAGCTGGCGATTTCTAAATCTGTGGTTCCGAGAGGGGGTAACCAGGCTCACTAATAAAGGTCAAGCCACTTGGCTGCCAGAATGCTCTGCTTCAGCACAGACCAGAAAGGCATTGTGATAAGCGTATCCCCGGTATAGTCAGGGGTTAATGGGAGTCGTCCCCGTCCCCCCAGTATACGCCCAGAACCATGGACCCGGTACTTGTGGTTCGGACTGTCTCCAACCAGCCATAATGTTGTGAGAGTGACATTATGTCTAAGTCCAGCTTCGGTACATTAGAAGCAACTCTGAAACTTAACCTAAGCGTTTTTCGAAGCTACTTTTTGGCTAACTTCTTATAGGAAGGTCTAGGAGCTCTGAAAATGAACGTGCGCGTCATTCACTCTTCCCGAGGGACTTACTGTAGAAGAATTTTGTGATATTTTTTATTAAATTGTGTATAAGGGTATATATCTAAATATATTTTATGCACTGTATATGAGCTGGCGATTTCTAAGTCTGTTGTTCCGAGAGGGGGTAACCAGGCTCACTAATAAAGGTCAAGCCACTTGGCTGCCAGAATGCCCTGCTTCAGCACAGACCAGAAAGGCATTGTGATAAGCGTATCCCCGGTATAGTCAGGGGTTAATGGGAGTCGTCCCCGTCCCCCCAGTATACGCCCAGAACCATGGACCCGGTACTTGTGGTTCGGACTGTCTCCAACCAGCCATAATGTTGTGAGAGTGAAATTATGTCTAAGTCCAGCTTTGGTACATTAGAAGCAACTCTGAAACTTCACCTAAGCGTTTTTCGAAGCTACTTTTTGGCTAACTTCTTATGGTAAGGTCTAGGAGCTCTGAAAATGAACGTGCGCGTCTTTCACTCTTCCCGAGGGACTTAGAAGAATTTTGTGATATTTTTTATTAAAATGGTGTATAAGGGTATATATATAAATATATTTTATGCACTGTATATGAGCTGGCGATTTCTAAGTCTGTGGTTCCGAGAGGGGGTAACCAGGCTCACTAATTAAGGTCAAGCCACTTGGCTGCCAGAATGCCCTGCTTCAGCACAGACCAGAAAGGCATTGTGATAAGCGTATCCCCGGTATAGTCAGGGGTTAATGGGAGTCCCCCCCGTCCCCCCAGTATACGCCCAGAACCATGGACCCGGTACTTGTGGTTCGGACTGTCTCCAACCAGCCATAATGTTGTGAGAGTGAAATTATGTCTAAGTCCAGCTTCGGTACATTAGAAGCAACTCTGAAACTTAACCTAAGCGTTTTTCGAAGCTACTTTTTGGCTAACTTCTTATAGGAAGGTCTAGGAGCTCTGAAAATGAACGTGCGCGTCTTTCACTCTTCCCGAGGGACTTAGAAGAATTTTGTGATATTTTTTATTAAAATGGTGTATAAGGGTATATATATAAATATATTTTATGCACTGTATATGAGCTGGCGATTTCTAAGTCTGTGGTTCCGAGAGGGGGTAACCAGGCTCACTAATTAAGGTCAAGCCACTTGGCTGCCAGAATGCCCTGCTTCAGCACAGACCAGAAAGGCATTGTGATAAGCGTATCCCCGGTATAGTCAGGGGTTAATGGGAGTCGTCCCCGGCCCCCCAGTATACGCCCAGAACCATGGACCCGGTACTTGTGGTTCGGACTGTCTCCAACCAGCCATAATGTTGTGAGAGTGAAATTATGTCTAAGTCCAGCTTTGGTACATTAGAAGCAACTCTGAAACTTCACCTAAGCGTTTTTCGAAGCTACTTTTTGGCTAACTTCTTATGGGAAGGTCTAGGAGCTCTGAAAATGAACGTGCGCGTCTTTCACTCTTCCCGAGGGACTTAGAAGAATTTTGTGATATTTTTTATTAAAATGGTGTATAAGGGTATATATATAAATATATTTTATGCACTGTATATGAGCTGGCGATTTCTAAGTCTGTGGTTCCGAGAGGGGGTAACCAGGCTCACTAATTAAGGTCAAGCCACTTGGCTGCCAGAATGCCCTGCTTCAGCACAGACCAGAAAGGCATTGTGATAAGCGTATCCCCGGTATAGTCAGGGGTTAATGGGAGTCCCCCCCGTCCCCCCAGTATACGCCCAGAACCATGGACCCGGTACTTGTGGTTCGGACTGTCTCCAACCAGCCATAATGTTGTGAGAGTGAAATTATGTCTAAGTCCAGCTTCGGTACATTAGAAGCAACTCTGAAACTTAACCTAAGCGTTTTTCGAAGCTACTTTTTGGCTAACTTCTTATAGGAAGGTCTAGGAGCTCTGAAAATGAACGTGCGCGTCTTTCACTCTTCCCGAGGGACTTACTGTAGAAGAATTTTGTGATATTTTTTATTAAAATGGTGTATAAGGGTATATATATAAATATATTTTATGCACTGTATATGAGCTGGCGATTTCTAAGTCTGTGGTTCCGAGAGGGGGTAACCAGGCTCACTAATAAAGGTCAAGCCACTTGGCTGCCAGAATGCCCTGCTTCAGCACAGACCAGAAAGGCATTGTGATAAGCGTATCCCCGGTATAGTCAGGGGTTAATGGGAGTCGTCCCCGTCCCCCCAGTATACGCCCAGAACCATGGACCCGGTACTTGTGGTTCGGACTGTCTCCAACCAGCCATAATGTTGTGAGAGTGAAATTATGTCTAAGTCCAGCTTTGGTACATTAGAAGCAACTCTGAAACTTAACCTAAGTGTTTTTCGAAGCTACTTTTTGGCTAACTTCTTATAGGAAGGTCTAGGAGCTCTGAAAATGAACGTGCGCGTCTTTCTCTCTTCCCGAGGGAATTAGAAGAATTTTGTGATATTTTTAATTAAAATGGTGTATAAGGGTATATATATAAATATATTTTATGCACTGTATATGAGCTGGCGATTTCTAAGTGTGTGGTTCAGAGAGGGGGTAACCAAGGCTCACTAATAAAGGTCAAGCCACTTGGCTGCCAGAATGCCCTGCTTCAGCACAGACCAGAAAGGCATTGTGATAAGCGTATCCCCGGTATAGTCAGGGGTTAATGGGAGTCGTCCCCGTCCCCCCAGTATACGCCCAGAACCATGGACCCGGTACTTGTGGTTCGGACTGTCTCCAACCAGCCATAATGTTGTGAGAGTGAAATTATGTCTAAGTCCAGCTTTGGTACATTAGAAGCAACTCTGAAACTTAAACCTAAGCGTTTTTCGAAGCTACTTTTTGGCTAACTTCTTATAGGAAGGTCTAGGAGCTCTGAAAATGAACGTGCGCGTCTTTCACTCTTCCCGAGGGACTTAGAAGAATTTTGTGATATTTTTTATTAAAATGGTGTATAAGGGTATATATATATATAAATATATTTTATGCACTGTATATGAGCTGGCGATTTCTAAGTCTGTGGTTCCGAGAGGGGGTAACCAGGCTCACTAATAAAGGTCAAGCCACTTGGCTGCCAGAATGCCCTGCTTCAGCACAGACCAGAAAGGCATTGTGATAAGCGTATCCCCGTATAGTCAGGGGTTAATGGGGAGTCGTCCCCGTCCCCCCAGTATACGCCCAGAACCATGGACCCGGTACTTGTGGTTCGGACTGTCTCCAACCAGCCATAATGTTGTGAGAGTGAAATTATGTCTAAGTCCAGCTTTGGTACATTAGAAGCAACTCTGAAACTTAACCTAAGCGTTTTTCGAAGCTACTTTTTGGCTAACTTCTTATAGGAAGGTCTAGGAGCTCTGAAAATGAACGTGCGCGTCTTTCCCTCTTCCCGAGGGACTTAGAAGAATTTTGTGATATTTTTTATTAAAATGGTGTATAAGGGTATATATATAAATATATTTTATGCACTGTATATGAGCTGGCGATTTCTAAATCTGTGGTTCCGAGAGGGGGTAACCAGGCTCACTAATAAAGGTCAAGCCACTTGGCTGCCAGAATGCTCTGCTTCAGCACAGACCAGAAAGGCATTGTGATAAGCGTATCCCCGGTATAGTCAGGGGTTAATGGGAGTCGTCCCCGTCCCCCCAGTATACGCCCAGAACCATGGACCCGGTACTTGTGGTTCGGACTGTCTCCAACCAGCCATAATGTTGTGAGAGTGAAATTATGTCTAAGTCCAGCTTCGGTACATTAGAAGCAACTCTGAAACTTAACCTAAGCGTTTTTCGAAGCTACTTTTTGGCTAACTTCTTATAGGAAGGTCTAGGAGCTCTGAAAATGAACGTGCGCGTCTTTCACTCTTCCCGAGGGACTTAGAAGAATTTTGTGATATTTTTTATTAAAATGGTGTATAAGGGTATATATATAAATATATTTTATGCACTGTATATGAGCTGGCGATTTCTAAGTCTGTTGTTCCGAGAGGGGGTAACCAGGCTCACTAATAAAGGTCAAGCCACTTGGCTGCCAGAATGCCCTGCTTCAGCACAGACCAGAAAGGCATTGTGATAAGCGTATCCCCGGTATAGTCAGGGGTTAATGGGAGTCCCCCCCCGTCCCCCCCCAGTATACGCCCAAAACCATGGACCCGGTACTTGTGGTTCGGACTGTCTCCAACCAGCCATAATGTTGTGAGAGTGACATTGTCTAAGTCCAGCTTCGGTACATTAGAAGCAACTCTGAAACTTAACCTAAGCGTTTTTCGAAGGCTACTTTTTGGCTAACTTCTTATAGGAAGGTCTAGGAGCTCTGAAAATGAACGTGCGCGTCATTCACTCTTCCCGAGGGACTTACTGTAGAAGAATTTTGTGATATTTTTTATTAAATTGTGTATAAGGGTATATATCTAAATATATTTTATGCACTGTATATGAGCTGGCGATTTCTAAGTCTGTTGTTCCGAGAGGGGGTAACCAGGCTCACTAATAAAGGTCAAGCCACTTGGCTGCCAGAATGCCCTGCTTCAGCACAGACCAGAAAGGCATTGTGATAAGCGTATCCCCGGTATAGTCAGGGGTTAATGGGAGTCGTCCCCGTCCCCCCAGTATACGCCCAGAACCATGGACCCGGTACTTGTGGTTCGGACTGTCTCCAACCAGCCATAATGTTGTGAGAGTGAAATTATGTCTAAGTCCAGCTTTGGTACATTAGAAGCAACTCTGAAACTTCACCTAAGCGTTTTTCGAAGCTACTTTTTGGCTAACTTCTTATGGGAAGGTCTAGGAGCTCTGAAAATGAACGTGCGCGTCTTTCACTCTTCCCGAGGGACTTAGAAGAATTTTGTGATATTTTTTATTAAAATGGTGTATAAGGGTATATATATAAATATATTTTATGCACTGTATATGAGCTGGCGATTTCTAAGTCTGTGGTTCCGAGAGGGGGTAACCAGGCTCACTAATTAAGGTCAAGCCACTTGGCTGCCAGAATGCCCTGCTTCAGCACAGACCAGAAAGGCATTGTGATAAGCGTATCCCCGGTATAGTCAGGGGTTAATGGGAGTCCCCCCCGTCCCCCCAGTATACGCCCAGAACCATGGACCCGGTACTTGTGGTTCGGACTGTCTCCAACCAGCCATAATGTTGTGAGAGTGAAATTATGTCTAAGTCCAGCTTCGGTACATTAGAAGCAACTCTGAAACTTAACCTAAGCGTTTTTCGAAGCTACTTTTTGGCTAACTTCTTATAGGAAGGTCTAGGAGCTCTGAAAATGAACGTGCGCGTCTTTCACTCTTCCCGAGGGACTTAGAAGAATTTTGTGATATTTTTTATTAAAATGGTGTATAAGGGTATATATATAAATATATTTTATGCACTGTATATGAGCTGGCGATTTCTAAGTCTGTGGTTCCGAGAGGGGGTAACCAGGCTCACTAATTAAGGTCAAGCCACTTGGCTGCCAGAATGCCCTGCTTCAGCACAGACCAGAAAGGCATTGTGATAAGCGTATCCCCGGTATAGTCAGGGGTTAATGGGAGTCGTCCCCGGCCCCCCCAGTATACGCCCAGAACCATGGACCCGGTACTTGTGGTTCGGACTGTCTCCAACCAGCCATAATGTTGTGAGAGTGAAATTATGTCTAAGTCCAGCTTTGGTACATTAGAAGCAACTCTGAAACTTCACCTAAGCGTTTTTCGAAGCTACTTTTTGGCTAACTTCTTATGGGAAGGTCTAGGAGCTCTGAAAATGAACGTGCGCGTCTTTCACTCTTCCCGAGGGACTTAGAAGAATTTTGTGATATTTTTTATTAAAATGGTGTATAAGGGTATATATATAAATATATTTTATGCACTGTATATGAGCTGGCGATTTCTAAGTCTGTGGTTCCGAGAGGGGGTAACCAGGCTCACTAATTAAGGTCAAGCCACTTGGCTGCCAGAATGCCCTGCTTCAGCACAGACCAGAAAGGCATTGTGATAAGCGTATCCCCGGTATAGTCAGGGGTTAATGGGAGTCCCCCCCGTCCCCCCAGTATAACGCCCAGAACCATGGACCCGGTACTTGTGGTTCGGACTGTCTCCAACCAGCCATAATGTTGTGAGAGTGAAATTATGTCTAAGTCCAGCTTCGGTACATTAGAAGCAACTCTGAAACTTAACCTAAGCGTTTTCGAAGCTACTTTTTGGCTAACTTCTTATAGGAAGGTCTAGGAGCTCTGAAATGAACGTGCGCGTCTTTCACTCTTCCCGAGGGACTTAGAAGAATTTTGTGATATTTTTTATTAAAATGGTGTATAAGGGTATATACAGTATATAAATATATTTTATGCACTGTATATGAGCTGGCGATTTCTAAGTCTGTGGTTCCGAGAGGGGGTAACCAGGCTCACTAATTAAGGTCAAGCCACTTGGCTGCCAGAATGCCCTGCTTCAGCACAGACCAGAAAGGCATTGTGATAAGCGTATCCCCGGTATAGTCAGGGGTTAATGGGAGTCCCCCCCGTCCCCCCAGTATACGCCCAGAACCATGGACCCGGTACTTGTGGTTCGGACTGTCTCCAACCAGCCATAATGTTGTGAGAGTGAAATTATGTCTAAGTCCAGCTTTGGTACATTAGAAGCAACTCTGAAACTTCACCTAAGCGTTTTTCGAAGCTACTTTTTGGCTAACTTCTTATGGGAAGGTCTAGGAGCTCTGAAAATGAACGTGCGCGTCTTTCACTCTTCCCGAGGGACTTAGAAGAATTTTGTGATATTTTTTATTAAAATGGTGTATAAGGGTATATATATAAATATATTTTATGCACTGTATATGAGCTGGCGATTTCTAAGTCTGTGGTTCCGAGAGGGGGTAACCAGGCTCACTAATTAAGGTCAAGCCACTTGGCTGCCAGAATGCCCTGCTTCAGCACAGACCAGAAAGGCATTGTGATAAGCGTATCCCCGGTATAGTCAGGGGTTAATGGGAGTCCCCCCCGTCCCCCCAGTATACGCCCAGAACCATGGACCCGGTACTTGTGGTTCGGACTGTCTCCAACCAGCCATAATGTTGTGAGAGTGAAATTATGTCTAAGTCCAGCTTCGGTACATTAGAAGCAACTCTGAAACTTAACCTAAGCGTTTTTCGAAGCTACTTTTTGGCTAACTTCTTATAGGAAGGTCTAGGAGCTCTGAAAATGAACGTGCGCGTCTTTCACTCTTCCCGAGGGACTTAGAAGAATTTTGTGATATTTTTTATTAAAATGGTGTATAAGGGTATATATATAAATATATTTTATGCACTGTATATGAGCTGGCGATTTCTAAGTCTGTTGTTCCGAGAGGGGGTAACCAGGCTCACTAATAAAGGTCAAGCCACTTGGCTGCCAGAATGCCCTGCTTCAGCACAGACCAGAAAGGCATTGTGATAAGCGTATCCCCGGTATAGTCAGGGGTTAATGGGAGTCCCCCCCCGTCCCCCCCAGTATACGCCCAGAACCATGGACCCGGTACTTGTGGTTCGGACTGTCTCCAACCAGCCATAATGTTGTGAGAGTGACATTATGTCTAAGTCCAGCTTCGGTACATTAGAAGCAACTCTGAAACTTAACCTAAGCGTTTTTCGAAGCTACTTTTTGGCTAACTTCTTATAGGAAGGTCTAGGAGCTCTGAAAATGAACGTGCGCGTCATTCACTCTTCCCGAGGGACTTACTGTAGAAGAATTTTGTGATATTTTTTATTAAAATGGTGTATAAGGGTATATATCTAAATATATTTTATGCACTGTATATGAGCTGGCGATTTCTAAGTCTGTTGTTCCGAGAGGGGGTAACCAGGCTCACTAATAAAGGTCAAGCCACTTGGCTGCCAGAATGCCCTGCTTCAGCACAGACCAGAAAGGCATTGTGATAAGCGTATCCCCGGTATAGTCAGGGGTTAATGGGAGTCCCCCCCGTCCCCCCAGTATACGCCCCAGAACCATGGACCCGGTACTTGTGGTTCGGACTGTCTCCAACCAGCCATAATGTT